>NW_017731365.1:6741253-6761411 GCF_001890085.2 Hipposideros armiger | reverse complement strand
GAAGAACAAAATGACAGCAACTTGTCTGTTCCCCTTCCCCCAATTCCCCAGCACTGTTCCCATCCCCCAATTCCCCAATAAAAATCTTAAAAAAACAAACCAAGTATGGCAAGATGTTAAGTTACTGAAGCTAGATATCGGTATATGGGGTTTGTTATACTATTCTATTTCTGTGTAGGTTTGAAATTTTCTATAATAAAAAGTTTAAAAATATATTATATTTTAACTCCCCCAACATGGGGGAGTTAAAATGAAAATCTTGATGTAGGACAAAAAGAAGACAAACATTTATCCTAAAAAATGTATTATAAAAATGTTATTTCTTACCAATGAACCTATAAATTCCAATGTGATTTTTTTTCTTTTTTTAATGTGATATTTAAAAAAATTTTTTTTAATTGGGGAACAGCCACGGTCATTCGTTACACATCACTTTCATGCTACAATGGCATAGTTGACGCTTTTAGGGAGGGCACAGTTCACAGTGGCCCATGTGGGAATCAAACCGGCACCCTTGGCGTTATCATCACCACGCTCTAACCAACTGAGCTAATGGGTCACCCCCCATTGTGATATTTTGAAAACATTAATATGATCCTTAAATTCACCTGAGAGGAATAGGAAAACACACTCTGAAAAAGATGAGTAATAACAGTAGGAGGGTAGAAGACTTAAAAGGTACTATTTGGCAACTGTAATTGAAATAATTTTGTACTGACACAGAAAGAAACCAAGAGAAAAAACAAAGTTCAAATATAGACCCAAGTACCTATGATAATACAGTAAGGATACAGATCACATTTCACTGAGATGGCAAAGAGGGAATTTACTCAATAGTTTGGGTTGGGATACGGATATAACTATGGGGAAGAGGAGAGGTACTCCGGGCAAATCAGTATCTTTAATGGACGACACACTCTCAAAAATCAGTGAGAAAAAGATCTGCAAGGTTGTCACAGGGTGGTGGTGCTTAAGAGTGTGATGCCCATAGGTACAGGCAATGATACATACACTCCTTTAACGTAGGTAAAGAACACAAGCATGTAAAACACCGAGAGGGCTGTACATAATAAAATCAGCAGCACTTTGCGAATCCAAGAGCAATCATCACTGGCTTTCAAATGTGTATTACAGATGCTATTGTTGATGCTAGCTCCTGTTTGCAGTGAGGATGTCATAAAGTCTTTCAAGAAGCTCCCTTTGCCATTCTCACAGTACTGCTGAAATGCTCAGGCCATTCTGGCCCCTCCTGACTGACCCTAATAAGAGACTTTAGCTTTGAGCCTGTCTATCCACCAAATGGTAACAACTATACTGTTGTTCTTAGTGCTGGATTGTGAGACCAGGTGAATCAAAGGGCAATTTCCCAGGCGTATCCATATCTGATGGGCCCACATTTTAGCACACCTGTATCTATTTTTACAATGAAATAAACAGCAACAGGCAAAATACGTATTTTTTTTTTGCACAGTAACATAAGATAATTACATAGTAGTAGCAGATAATTAAAATGTATAGAGTACTTTTAGGAAAAAAGATCTACAAGCAGAGAGTTCAAGGAGAATCTTATTAGTACAAGCATAACATCATCAAAATAAAAACGTTACTGGGCATGCACCATGGAATTATACACTTTTTAATCCAACGAACTTCTATTAAACTCATATCCAAAGAATTCTGTGAGGGAATACAATCTTGAAAAAGACCTTCAGGAGTTCACATTCTAGCGCAGGAGGCAGCACTGAAACAAATTCAAGTTCAATGAGCGTTATAATAGAGGTATATAGAAAATATTCTGATAGCAACAAGAAGTTTGGGGAGTTATGAAAAAGTCAGAGAAAATGACAAATAGGCTGGCTCTTAAAGGTTGAAGATTTTACCTGTCTGAGAACAAGAAAAACAAAAATAAATTATGCAGAGAGAAATGTACAAAAACATAGAGGGAAGCTACGTTCACGGCTTACTCAGGGAGTTAGTAAAACATGAGGTCCATAATAGCATATTTTATGAAGGACCAGTAGTCCGTAACACTGAAAAATCAGGCTGGGATCAGAGAGTTGCATCATAAATTGTATTTTAGAAAGATAATTTTAGCAACAATGTTCAGAAAACTAACCAAAAACTGTTGGGAGACAACACACCATGGGTCTTTCATGTCTCTGTGGGTCTTTATCAGATTTTGTTCTCTCTTTTTAAAGATGTTTATATCCTTAGAAGTTGAAGATACTGGTTTTATCTCAGGGTAAAGATTAGGCAGGTTTCCAATAAGCACCTTTAAAGACGGGTTTTCTAAGGTCAGGATTCCTCAATCGTGATGCAAACTCTGTGAGCACCTGCATCAACCCCAGTTGCTCCTGAGTGAGTGGCAATGAAAGCAGAGCCAGTGGGAATAGCAACTCATGCAGCCCCCTGTGCCTTGAGTAGAAAATTCCTTTGTCTCTGACCCAGGAGGCTCTTGTCTTCTGTCAACATCTATGAAACTGCGGAGGACTAATTTGTTAACCTGCAAGTGGGGTAAAATCCAAGACATTTCAGTTACTGAAAACGACTTCTTCAAAAAGAAGAGGAGGACCAGGACAGGACACAGGAAGACCAATTACCAGGCCATGTGGTATTACAGAAAAAAAAAAGACAAGGATCTCAATCTTAAGAATTCTAAGGAAAGGAGAAAACAGCTATAAGAAAAAAAATATGGAGGCAAAAAGGACAAGACTTGGGATTCATTAGATGAGGGAGAGTGTAGGTTGAGGCTGACTATAATGTCTGTAAAGGATGACTGATGGACAGTTATGTCATTAATAGAGAAAGAAAATTTAAGAACACAGGAGCAAGTACAATGTAAAAAACCAGAAAATGGTGAGTTTCATTTGAACATATGAAACTATGAAGATATTTCTGTAGAGATATCTACTGGAACTTGTGAAATACCAGTTTGCAGTTCCAGAAAGAGGTCAAGAATTGACAAAAAGCATTGACCTATTCTTGAAAAAGAGTCGCAGACCCCTGGAACACCCTGAGAACTTCTCAGGGGCTCCACAAATTCAACTGAATTTTCACAATAATAAGACGTTATTTGCATTTTTCACCGTGTTGACATTTGTGTTTATAGTGCAAGTTCAATGGTGGGTAAAATTGCTGGTACCTATAAACAAATAAAGGCAATGGAACCTAGCTGTCCTAGTAGTCTCTGAATTCTTCACAACCCTGTGCTCAAATTAAAAAGATACCAATTTAAGAATTTTTTGAAGTAGCAAAAATCACTGATTTTTAAACAAATATTAACACTTACATACACATCTTTTTAACACTCTGCATAAGGAAATGGGAAGTATGAATGAAATACAATAGTTTCCTAAGGAAAAGCACTTGTACAGTTGAGTTTCTATACGAGTGGCTTTTTTAAGAAACCTTTTTTTATTTGAAATAATGAATGACAGACAAATGATAGTTATTCAGACTTGGGTATTTGGCAGACATTTCCTTAAAAATGAAAAAAACTAAGTCTGTCACTTAAAAAAATAACTGTCAGGATTTATTGCTAATAATAAAATTTGAGCTTTCAACTAAAAATTATAATTGTGTAAAACTCATATCCACCACGGTGAGATTCTCAATACATAAAGGACTGTATTTTTGAGACTGGTAGTGAAATAGACAAATGAGACATTTTACATTTGCAAAACATGCATAATTTAATGAACAAAAACTTCGCAAATGATCGATGTAATACAGTAAAATTCACGTATGGGTTCAAGATCCATTCAGAGTGAACAGATCAATGCATATTTTTTTTAACATAATAGCTTTGTTGAGATACAATTCACATACCATACACTTCACATTTAAACTGTACAATTGAATGGTGTTTAATATATTCACAGCGCTGTGAAAGCATCACCACATCAATTTTAGAACATTTTCAACACTCCAAAAAGAACCCCTCATCACTTAGCCATCACACCCTAAAACCCCTATTTCTACAAGCCCTAAGCAACCACTAACGTATTTTCTGCAGTTATAAATATGCAGAAAAATTTCACAGAGATGGAATCATAAAATATGAGGCTTCTTTCACTTAGCATAATGTTTTCAAAGTTCATCCATATTGTGGCATGAATCA
This sequence comes from Hipposideros armiger, assembly GCF_001890085.2. Classification (NCBI taxonomy): domain Eukaryota; kingdom Metazoa; phylum Chordata; class Mammalia; order Chiroptera; family Hipposideridae; genus Hipposideros; species Hipposideros armiger. Next base: position 6,757,291 of record NW_017731365.1, on the reverse strand, counting down.
GTACCTCATTTCTTTTTATTGCCAATATTCTATCATACGAATACTCCGCATTTTATTTATCCATTCATGAGTTGATGGACATTTGGGTTGTTTCCACTTTTTTGCTATTATGAATAATCTACTAAAAACATTCATGCACAAGTTTTGGGGTAAACATATGTTTTCATTTCTCTTGGGCTATATGCCTAGAATTGCTGGGTCATATGGTAAATCATTACCCATCATATCTTTCGTCTACTTTTTGAGTTAGGTTTCTCTTCTTAATGATGTCAAGAACCAAAAAAATCTGTTTATATATTATACATATTATATATATTTCCCTGATATATCTTGCAAATATTGTCTTCCATTTCATCTTTGTCTATGATGCCTTTCACCTACTTTTCTTGCATTTTATGTACTTTAATATTTATGATTTATGAGATTAGCAGCAATAAGAAATTGACAGAGAAAGGTAAGCCAGTAAAAGGTACAGAGAAAGGATGACTCAAAGAGTTAACAAGAACAAAAAAAAGCGCTAGCTGTCCTGAAAACTAATGGAAGAAAGAAAGTTTCAAAACTGATGGAGTAATCGACAAATGCAACAACCTTAACTGGGTCAATTAAGGATCCCATCTTTCAAATGGCCATTGGGTCTGGCAATTGTATTATTAGTGACTTCTAGAAACAAATGTTTCCAAAGAGAGATATGTTGAGATCTCACATAGCAGTTAGTGAATAAAGAATAAGTTGGAGGTGGCGGACTGGTAATGAATGTACAGGACTCTGTCTAGACATCTGGCAGGGAAGGGAACAAGGGGAAAGGATAACAGTTTGAGGTTTTAGAGAAAAAAGAAAATGGAATGAGTTAAAAAGGCAAAATTATATAAACAAGTTTGGAGACAATTGGGGAGAGAAGGTGAAAAAGCTGATACCTAATGATTTCCATTGTATTTATAGGGAAGAATATGAGGTCACTTGCTGAGATTAGGGTAAAATGGTACAGATTGAGAAAAATTTGAAAAAACAGAAGAACTGAAATAGAAACTGACAGTATTGTAGATGCAGACTTGATATATATGAAGTACATGTAGAAACATATATGAGTCCCTTATAATGCCTAGAAAAATGCCTTAGACTTAGATGGACTCAATGAATGCATATAAAATTTAACTAATTTTGCATAACTAAAAATATATATGCTCTAAAAATTTAGTTTTTATATGTGTTAAACATATTTTATGTAAACCAGTATACTAATATGATACACTGTGACATGATTTTCCAAGGAGAACATATAATTCCATTTATTTAATCTCTATAGTCAAATCATTTCCATAATAAAAGCAAAAAGAAAAAGTACTAAAATTGCTAATTAATGGTAAACTTGTATCTATCAATAGAGTTACAGTGACGACCTTACTATATGTATTCACCTACTAAATGTAGCTGAATGATTGAAATGATTTTTTAATTAATAAACTAACACTAGGGAAAATGGGGTAAGGATTACACAGGAATTCTCTGTACTATCTTTGAAACTTTTATGTAAATCTAAAATTATTCCAAATAAGAAGTTTATTTTTAAAAACTAACAATAACTAATAGTTTTTATATTTTTAAAGTTTTTATTTTGAAATAATTTTCTACTTACAGAAAAACTGCAAAATAATATAGAGAATTCACATATTCCTTCCACACAGCTTTATATTATTAACAATAATACAATTATCAAAATCATAAAATTGCTTTTATATTTTGAAGTGTTTGTCTCTCATATCATAAATATCTTCTGTTTCATAAAGTAGTATTTTTACTTCAAAAAATTTTTAACATAGTTTGTTGATATTCATCTCAGGTGACAAAAGGACACGTTTCTATTTGCAAGTTGAGTAAAAAATAGTGTTTTCATCTGTCAATTATATTCTTCAACTTTCTAGGATATATTTCTATTTTGGAAATGCATAACCTCCAAGTGGATGGACAATAAAGTATTATTTAAAACTGTAAAATATACATTAATCTTCAAAAGAATTTCTTGGAAGAAAACCTACCATTTCCAAAAATGCTACAGGAAGAACTAAGTCAGGTTTTGAGATCAGAAATTTGAAATAGGAAAAATACATAAAATATTATTATGATTTTCATCAATATCCAAGATATAAGAGTGGTGGATGGTTAGTTGGACTGATAGAATTGGTGGCTAGGCACTGTGAAATTAAAGGACACAAAATTGAGAGAAAAATTTAAGTGCAGTCAAATGCACTAAGTACTGTGAAATGGTAGTTTTGGTGGTAATGAAGCTTACAAGTACAAAGGCTAAGAGAATTTTACGATAAAAGAACTGAAATAATAGGAGAAAAGTCAGGGAAAGATTGCAAAGGATAAGAGTAGAATATTAGATTTTTAGATTTCATACACAGAACTATAAGGGATGTTAATGCACAGCACGTAGAGTATGGTTTAAAAAGAACCAAGTTCAACAAACTCTGAAGCTAGGATGATGGCCAGGTTACAACAATGAAGTTAGACCACTACTAAATTATTCCTTAATTTCTGGTTGAGGAATGCTTGAGAAGCGACAATAAAATTTACTTAAACATCTTTAGATTATGAAAATATAGGAAAACTATAACAAAGATGAAAACAGGTGTATTATACTGTGCTTTCATTTTATCAGCTTTAGTTTTCATTAAAATGTGCATTTTATCCTGCTTCTGCTGGACCTATAAGAAATATGCAATTTTAAAAAATGATTGTCATGAAAGTGAAAGTTAAAATTGATCAAAGACCTGAACATAAGATCTGAAACAAAAAACTGCATAGAAGAAAAGCATCGGTACTAAACTTAGGGACCTTGAGTTCAGAAAGATTTAATGAATGTGACCTCAAAGGCAAGGGAAGTAAAAACAAAAATAAATGAAGGGGACTATATCAAACTAAAAAGCTTCTGTACAGCAAAAAAAAAAAAAAACCCACAATAAAACAGAGGGAACCAACCAAATGGGAGAAGATATTAGCAAACACCTCCATTAAGGAGCTAATATCCAAAATATATAAAGAACTCATACAACTCAACAACAAAAAAACCATACAATCCAATTTAAAAATGGGCAGAGGACTGGGACACTTCTCCCAAGAAGACATACAAATGACCAACAGATATATGAAAAGATGCTCAACTTCACTAGCTATTAGGGAAATGCAAATCAAAACCATAACGAGGTTACCACCTCACATCTGTGAGAATGGCTATTACCAACAAGACAAGGAATAGTAAATACTGGAGAGGTTGTGGAGAAAAAGGAACCCTCCTACACTGCTGGTGGAAATGTAAATTGGTACAGCCATTATGGAAAACAGTATGGAGGTTCCTCAAAAAATTAAGACTAGAATTACCATATGACCCAGCAATCCCTCTTCTGGATATCTACCGTACAAATCTGAAAACATTTATCCATAAAGACATATGTACCCCTATGTTTACTGCAGTATTATTCATGGTGACCAAGACATAGAAACAATCAAAGCCATCTTTCGATAGATGATTGCATAAAGAAGATGTGGTACATATATACAATGGAATGTCACTTGGTCCTAAGATGAAATACTGCCATTTGTGACATCATGGATGGATACTGAGGTTATCATGCTAAGTGAAATAAATCAGACAGAAAAAGTCGAGGACCATATGACTTCACTCATATGTAGGATATAATACTGAAAACAACAAATGAACAAGACAAACAAACAAAAAATCACAGACAACAGTTTAGTGGTTTCCAGAGGGTAAGGGGGAGGGGAAGGTAAAAGAGAGGAAACGGGATCAAACATATGTTGATGGAAGAAGGACTGACTCTGGGTGGTGAATACGCACTGCAATATATAGACGATGTATTATAGAAATTACACTTGAAACCTACATATTATTACTAACCAGTGTCACCCCTATGAATTTAATTTAAAAATCTTTGAAAAGAAAAAAATTGTCTTGAAAAGGTGTATTAGTGCAGGATCGCTACTTCACAACATGTTTCATTCTTAGTTTTTCAAATAGTGTCTAATATTGTTAGCTTGAACTGAAAGTACTATTCATAGAAAAAGTCTTATTTCTTCAAGAAAGTAAGGTGAGGGTGAGTGATTTAGAAGTATTGGGCTGTCGGAAAAGTCATGACGCATCTTTGCAACAAAAAAACAGAAAAAATACGTCATGACTTTTCCGACAACCCAATATTTTAAAATTCAAGAAACAGAAACAGATTCTAAGCCAATGCTATAAAGAAATATTCAGCATTCAATAAATGCCTGCTGACTCAGTATAGAAGGATCTGAGCATATGTACAAAATCATACTAGGATTTAATATAAAGTCATTGTTCTGAAGAGAGCATGAAAAAAACAATGACAAAGTATAACTGATGTGAAAATATAAATGGAATTTTTATTAAAATAAAAATACTGATTATTGGCTGGCCGAGTGGCGCGTTGGTTAAGAGTTGGCTTGGGGCACCAGCTCTGGACAGCGGGGCCCCGGTTCGGGTCCCGCATTGGGGCCGGTGGTGCTGCGCCCTCTGCGGCTGGGATGGTGAGCAGCTGCTCGACCTGGAGCTGGGCTGCCATGGGTTGCTGGCGACAGCGTGGGCTGCGGTGGGACTGCAGTGGGCTCCTTTGGGCTTCCCTGAGCGGCCAACAGCCAACATGGGCTGCTGGGAGCCACTATGGGCGGGCATCTAGTGGCTGCTGCCGGTCTGTCTCACCCAGGAGGAGCGCAATGGTGGTGCCAGCGTGGGCCAGTGTGACGACATCCTCCATGGCTAGACTGAGGAGCAAGGGGTGCAGCGGCTTGTCTGTTCCCCTTCTCCAATTCCCCAACGCTGTTCCCCTCCCCCAACTCCCCAATAAAATCTTAAAAAAAAATACTGATTATCATGAATGTCCCATTTATTATATAAAGATTTAAATGAGAATAACAAATGATCACAGGGACACTAACTAAAAATTTAGCATAAAACATAGGCAACTATTATTTCAGGAATTATAATTCTTCATCTGCTTAACAATGAACAACTACAGACATCATACGGACTCCTAAGAGTCAACTGGTATCAAAAGTTAAAAATTAATAGACACTCACAAACAGCTACAGTAGACAAAAAAATAGAATATTTCAGCTCCAGGATAATTCATTACCCATCTCTAAGTAGTTGGTACACAGTGTAAATTTCCTGATAGCTAAGGCGTATACCTCATTAAAAGATATAATTAGTCTCCAGAAATTATACACAATAAGAGAGTACAGGTATTCAAACAAATCTGTAAAGTAAACCCTTTAGATAAAGCAGAAAAATGTTACATCTACAAATGTTTCATTTGGAAAATACTGGAAGTCAGATTTATTACATCTTTGAAAAATCTGGAGATAACATGAGTCAGATACTAAGGATGTATGATTCTCTCTTGCAAAAACTAATCTCTTTCATACATTGATTACAAATGGATATGTCAGCATTATGGCTAAACCTTCCAGTTTTTCTTGAACATAAGTCAAAATAAATACACATCCTTTCAAAAGCTGTATGTTAGGAAATCTAATCTAAACCATTTCAGAAAGTTGAAGGGAACTGACTTTTTCTTTAGGGGTTGGAGGGAGGAGCAAATTTTAGATTATGATTTTTCCAAACGTAAAAGTGGCTAATTTTAATTTTACTTTTCCAAACCCTGTCGTTGTAATTGATAATACATACATTTCATTGTGAATTTATTTTTCATCAAAATGTGTTATTTGAAAAGGAAACACCATGATTAAAAACATACTAATCATGTAAAGCTATCCTGAAACTAACAGTAGTTTAACACATCACAACAAGAATTGCAAAGGACTATTTTAAGCCACCTCAAAATTAGTCTATATGACATTTAAAAAATATTAATCAAAGGTTCTTCATAATAAATACTTCTTAAGTATCCTTTACCCTAAACACACATATCCCAAATGCACCTCTCAATATGATCTACTGAACCAATTAGTATACATCAGAAGAAATTGTGGAAAACTATCAAAAAGGCTCAAAAGATGTTGCTCACTCCAATTTTGGAGTGCTAACCCCAAAAGTATGGTAGGCAAATATTTTTAACAAGAAAACAAATTAGTCAAGGTTAAGATAGTTCTGGTTTCCAAAGAAATAATGCTGATAATAACCTCTATACTACACTCATAACGTTTGTTCAGTGAAATAATGCTGATAGTAACCTCTATACTACACTCATAACGTTTGTTCAGTGATGCTCAGTCATTTTTGGAGACTGACTTCCTTGTGATTAAAAATTTAGTTGACTTTAGACAATTCATTTAGTGCTATATAGACAGGCACAAATTCCTTTAGGTTTTTTTTTGTTTGTTGGTTTGTTTAAATAGCTTTACAGAGGTTTAAATGATAAAAAAAATTATCTGTACAAATTAAAGTATAATATTTTGTAAGTTTTGACCTATGTGTATATCTGATACACAACTAATCAACTTTCTGTTTTATGGATCACTCTATTGGCATCATATTGTCATATCTAAGAAATCTGTTCACTTAATTTCATTCACTAATGTTTTAGTTTTCAGTATACAGATCTTATACATCTTTGGTCAGATCTGTCCCTAAGTATTTTATATTATTGATGTTATCATAAACACTACTTTTATTAAATTTCAATTTCAAATGTTTATGGCTAGTAAAGAGAAATATACTTGCTTTTTAAAATATTGACTTTGTATACTGTAAATGTGCTAAGCTCTATTAGTTCCAGCACTTTTTTGTAGATTCTGTAAGATAATGTATCTAGACAATCATGTCACAGATGAATAATGACAGATTTACTTCTGCTTTTCTAAACTAAATGCCTTCCTTTTTTATTGACTAATGACTCTGGCTAGAACCTTCAGTACAATGTTGAATAGAAGTGGTGAAAGCAGACACCCTTGTCTTATTCCTGATTTCAGAGGGAAAGCATTCAATTTTTCAACAATAAATATAATGTTACCATTGATTCTTTATAGATGCTATTTATCAGATTGAGAAGGTTCCACTCTATTGACAGTTTACAGAGTGATTTATGAGGATTGGATACTGGATTTTGTCGAATTCCTTTTTTGCACCTATGGACATGATCATATGGCTTTCAGGTGGGAGGGTAAATCCAGTACTTGTTACTCCATCATTTTAGAAAGAGGGAGCCCCAAACTCTTTTAATTTTGAATAATGAAAAATATAATTTGATTCAATGAATGTAGTTAAGTATGCAAATATACAGCTCATATTTCTAAGAAAAAGACCTGCTTCTAACTCTTCATCTATTATGAGTTAGTAGGCTAAACTCCACCTAAATGGTTCTCAATATCACATAGCAAAATATGATTCTATATTCCAATATACTGTATGATGAACAATAATAACATTTCGGACAGAAATTTGAAGTAGGCCAGTGAATTCTGGCAGAGCTAGGAAGTGTAATATGTAGCTCACCTAAACCAATAGTGTTTATCATGGTTATGCCTGACATGATATTAAAAGATGAATGATGCATAGCCTACTTAATATCAGTAAATGTTCAGAAATAAATTAAGAAATATTCAGTTAAAAAAAAAAGACTTCAAAAGGTCAACTTGGATTGGCCTCTCTGGCTCTAACCAATTACTGTTGATTCTTATTATTCAGGGTACTTATGTTGTACAAAGTTGGCATGAATTTGACTTCCTGGATGCTGAACCATCTCTCCTGGGAGACATACAAGGTTAGGTGCCTGTGATCCTTTTGTTACGTTTTTGTCAGCAAATCAGTATCAATACATAACTTTGTTTTATGTGTATTTCTCTTTACAGACACATTGCTTAACTCAAACATATACATATATAAAGGTAAAGCTACATATAAAAATACATACACATTTATATTTGATTCATTAACATTGAACTCACGGCAACAGCACTATAACACATGCCTGAAAAGTGTGTCTAGCACTGATTTTCTCTGTTAGGAACAACACAGCCTTCTAGCACCTAGGCACACTGGACAGCATTTCAACACTGCGCCTAAGGCCCATTTTAGACAACAAAAGCACCAAAATACAAGAAAGCATTGCACTAAATACCCCACGAAAAGGGCACTTGTTTACAGTACGAGTGCTGGGACATGAAGCAGAGTGCTACCTGGTTTGACCTCAGATGGTAATGTGCACATCAAGCAACTCAAATTTTTTGCTACTATGCATATGTCTGGGAATGATTCCAAAAATGCCCGGGTACTGATTTTGGATTTACAAATAAATTTTTACTTAATAGGTGAACTTGCAAATACGAATTCCATAAATAATGAGGATCAATTATATATATAGTGAGATCCATTGAGGCCTTTATCAATATTTTAAATCAGTGGTTCTTGACTATTTTTTGGGTCTTGGATTCTTTTGAGAATATGATAAAAATTTTGTATTCTCTGAAAAAATTATGTATTAAAAATGATAATTTCAGTGGATTCATGGACCTCCTATAGGTCCATAAACACATCTTCATTCTAATCAATAATCCATAAACCAGTTTTTAAATGCCACATTTAGAGGCTTGATAGGCAAAGAATTTTTAAAGCATCTCTTGATAATCATTTTAGATTTCAATGACTGATTATCTCTTCCTATTTACCAAATAGTCACTGCTGTACATATCAGCTTACGTTTTCTGACTGTATAGTACACAAAAGATTGGGGTTTACCAGCTAGATAGAATATACAGTGTCATAGAGGATAAAATGCCTTTGTAGTTTTCATTCTTTCCAGGGCAAATTTTTCTTGCCCTTCTTGTAGAATTATTATTTTTAAAAAATCTACAGAACACCATGAAAGCAATACATAAACTAATTTAGAGAGCTCTTCTTGCTTCTTAAAATGCCCCAGTTTTCGTATATGAACACATGAAGTGCAAGGTTTCATAGCACACTGATATTTATATCAGCGTTATAATTTTATTTGGTTCTCTACATATGAAATATCTAAAATGTTGATTGTAATCCAGTATCCTTTTAGCCTCAAGGAAAAACCTTGACTGTGAAAACACTTTTAAATCTGATTTACAACTGACATGTTAACCTAAAAAATGTCTGTGAAGTACTAATGTGGAAGCAAGCAATATCTTTTAAGAGAAAAAAAAGTAAACAAATACCAGCAATTACTTCAGCAATAACTAATGGCAGCTAGTTAATTGATAAAGAAATTTACACCCTTTTAATAATTGTATATTAGAGTATAAAGAACTGCTAAGTGGAAATGTTCTATGTTAAAAATTTCAAAAGGTATTGGATATTTTAGTATAAAGATGAAAAAAATGACTTAGTGCTTTTTGAGTAGAGAGATGCTGATAATATTCAAGTAATTATAAACAGTGAAAACTATAATTACAGAGAATTCAAAGGTCAAAATGTGGCTCTGCTTTGATAATCATTAAATCTAGCAAAATCCTGGATCTGTATCATTTAAAAGATATTTCTAGGCTAAAAATAGACTAGCAACCAAATTAAAAAATGGTTAAATAAGCTGAACAGACATTTCTCCAAAGAAAATATAAAAATGGCCAATAAACACTTAAAAAGATGTCCAATATTATTAGCTAATAGGGAAAGACACATCAAAAGCACAATGAAGTACTAGTTTATATACCAGGTAGGCCATCTCAAACAAACAAACAAAAATAACAAGTGTTGGCCAAGTACGAGCACAAATTGGAACCTTCGTACATGGGCAGGGAAAACATAAATTAGTGCAGCCACTGTGAAAACCAGTTTGAGAGTTCCTTGTAAAGTTACATGTAGATTTGCCATATGACCCACCAATTAAACTCCCAGGGATATACTCAAATAAATCAAAAACAGGTATTCAAAAGGCAGAAACAACTTTTTACTATCTATAAAGGAATTGTGTAGGCATCACAAAAAATGCAATTTTTCCAGCAAAAGAAATTCACATAGATACTGAATATTTCTGTGAGAGTCAATAAGGCTGTGTTAGTGATTCATTTCTGGGCAGCATAGAATCTGTTATACTGATAAGAAGATAAAAATTACTATCTTGCCTCTGGCAGGAAGATATTCCAGATGCTCAAGAAAATGATGAGTTCACTTTTTCCTAATCCCATTTGAAACATCTGGTCAACAGTAGTAATCAGTAGAGAAATTAACCAAAGCCACAGGTTTAGTTGCTTGTATTATACTTCATACACTGATTTGTTGAATACATATTACATATTTTCAAATAGTTTTTTAAAGTACTGCTTAAAAAAAAAAACCCCAAAAACTTTCTTTAATGCAGAAGGATTGAAAGTATTTAAAGAACTTTCTTTCTGTTCTATACCTTTTTTTTTGGGGGGGGGGAGTAATTCAGAAGAGCATTTCTTCAATCTTTAAGGAACTCTGAGGATTTCCAGTGAAGATAGCAGAGTAGGTAAATGCTGTGCTTGCCTCCTCTCACGACCAGATCAAACTTACAACTAAACTACAGAACAATGATCATAGAGAATCACCTGAAATCTAGCTGAACAGAAGTCCTATAACTAAGGACATACAGAAAAAGGCACCTCAAGACTGGTAGGAGGACAGAGGTGTGAAATGGGCTGGTTCCACAGCCGTGTATAGCAAGTAAAAATCATGAGGGATATCTTGGCTGCAGATGTCCCACTGAGGAGCGAGGGTCCCAGCCCCACACCAGGCCCCAGCCCAAGGTTTCAGTGCCAGAAAGAGAAGTCCCCACAACTTCTGGCTGTGAAAACCAGCAGAGAATGTGGCTGGGTGAGACGGAGGGCAGCTAGAGTCCCAGATTCCTATTGAAGGTTAAAGACAAAGAAAGAATCTTAAAAGCAGCAAGAGAAAAGTAGTTAGTTACCTACAAGGGAGCTCTCACAAGACTGTCAGCTGATCTCTCAACAGAAACTCTGTGGCCAGAAAGGATTGGCAAGAAATATTCAAAGTGATGAAAAGGACGGACCTACAACCAAGATTACTCTACACAGAAAAGCTATCATTTAGAATTGAAGGACAGATAAAGAGTTTCCCAGACAACAAAAAGCTAAAGGAGTTCATCAATAAGCAATGTTAAAGGGACTTCTTTAATAATAATAAAAAAGATCAAAGATATGAATAAAAAAATGGCAATAACTATATATCTATCAACAAATATTTTAAACGTAAATGGATAAATGTTGCAATCAAAACATAGGGCGGCTGGGGCCGACTGAGTGGCTCGTTGGTTAAGAGTTGGCTTGGGAGCACGAGATCTGAGCAGCAGGGCCACTGGTTTGGATCTCTCATGGGCCAGTGAAGCTGCGCCCTCTACAGCTAAGATGGTCAACAACAGCTTGACCTGGAGCTGGGCTGCTGTGAGTCACCAGCAGTGCCGGCGTAGGCTGCAGTGGGCTGCCATAAAGCTACCGTGAGTGGCCAGCAAGCCAGCGTGAGTGGCCAGCAGCTGGCATGAGCTGCTGTGAGCCGCCGTGAGCAGCCGTCCAAGAGCCAGCAACCGATCTGCCTCAGCCAGGAAAAGCGCAATGATCACAATACCAACATGGGCCAGTGAAGTGACATCCTTCACAACTAGACTAAAGAACAAAAGGACAATAACTTGTCTGTTCCCCTTCCCCAACTCCCCGACGCTGTTCCCCTCCCCCAATTCCCCAATAAAATCTAAAAAAAAAACCCCCCAAAAAACCCCATAAGGTAGCTGAATGAATAAAAAAAGCAAGGCCCTTACATATGCTGCCTACAGCAGACACACTTCAGATCGAAAAACACACACAGACTGAAAGTACAGGGATGGAAAAAGATATTGCATAAAAATGGAAACAAAAAAAAGCTGGGATAGTACTACTTATACCAGACAAAATGACTACAACAAAGGCTATATAATAAAAAGGACCCAGTAATCCCACTTATAGATATTTATCCAAAGAAACCCAAAACACTACTTTGAAGGGACATATGCATCCATATATTCATTGCAGTAATATTTACAATAGCCAAGATATGCAGGCAACCTAGATGTCCATCAATGGATAAATAGATAAAGAAGAGGTGAGATATACATACAATGGAATAGTACTCAGCCATGTAAAAGAATGAAATCTTGCCATCTGCAACAACATGGATGGACCCAGAGAATATTTATGCTGCATGAAGTAAGTTAGACAGAGAAAGACAAATGTCATATGATTTCCCTTATATGTGAAATCTAAAGAACAAAATAAACAAACAACAGAAACAAGCTCATTGATACAGAGAACATTTTTATGGTTGCCAGATAGAAGAGGGATGGTGGGGAGTGGATGAAAAAGAGGAAAGGATTAATAAGTACAAATTGGTAGTTACAAAACAGTCATGGGGATGTAGGCTATAGCATAAAGGATATAGTCAATAATATTGTAGTAATGTATGGTGTCAGATTAACCCCATAAGTTATATATGTGTAAATGTCTAATCACTATGTTGTACACCTATAACTAATATAATATTGTATGTCAACTCGGATTAAAAAATAAAATAATTATCAAAAAATAAAAGAAATCCCTAAGGAACTCAATATACAAAATCAAATAAACTGAACATTTCAAAAACAAATTTTTTCTTTTACATTATTACATTTACTTTTAACTTTGCATTTAAATGCTTTTAGTGTTTTCTTTCCCTTTTAGGAGAGATTTTTTTTAAGATAAAAAGCAAAATGGAATAAATGTAAGTCAAAAGTCAGATTGATTAGAAACTGGAAATCAGTGAAAATTTAGACAAGCTTGCATTAATTATAAGCTAATTAATCAATTACATTGGATGAGGCCCTCCCATGTGATAATTATATGCAATTATAATTGTAAAGCACCTGTCAATATCCCTAGTGGCATGCAATTCTAAATGGCAATGAACTACAAATATCAAATTTTAATCTATCAGAGAAAAATCTAAGTGGCGTATAAACTTAACTTAAAAATTATGGTTATGTTTAATATTTATTTCGCTATACCAGAAAATAACCTTATAAAATGTAACTATTATACCCATTATTCAATAAGATTAAAATCCAGTTTTCACAGAACTACAAATCACTATTTTTACTTGTTTTTATGCTATGTACCATATGGAAAGTAAACATGAACTTTTAACTCATTAGATAACAGGAATTTTTAAATACAACAAAGCTTAAGTTTATTCAAATGTTTTTTCCAAAGGCCTTAGTAAAAATAATTGGCTTTCATATAAAGAGTATAAGATACTTTATGGACTAGTATATTGAGTATACTGAGCCCATGAATATAAGATAATGGGACAAATTTCACATTTTCACATCAAAAGTTCTAATAATTACAGATAAAAGACATTTATGTTTGTCTAGAGAAGATACATTTTAGATTAAAAGTTACAAATAAATTGAAAGTAAAAGAGTGGAAAAGATATATCAGGCAAATAACCAACCACAAGACAGCTTGAAGGAGTTATACTAATATTAAACAAAACAGATGTAAAAACAAATTAGGTAACGAAGATGAAATGGACAAATACCTAGAACGACACAAACTACTAAAACCGACACAAGAATAAATAGGTAATCTGAATACACCTATACAACAGGGAAGAGACTGAATTTGTAATTAAAAAAAAAAAAAACTACCCATAAAGAAAAGCCAAGGCCCAGGTGGTTTCACCACTGAACACCAACAAACATTTAAAGAAGAATTAGTACCTATTGTCCACAAACTCTTCCAAAAAATAGAAAAAGAAACACATCCCAGCTCATTTTATGAGGCCAATACTACCATGATACCAAAACCAGACACAGAAATCACAAGAAAAGACAACTACACACCAATATTTTATGAATATGATGTAAAAATCCTCAATAAAATACTAGTAAAATGAATCCAGCAACATCTGAAGAGCATGATATAACATGACCAAGTGAGATTTATTCTAGGAATGCTGGAATGGTTTACCGATCTCAAAATCAATTAATGTAATACATCATATCAATTGAACAGAAAACAAAAATCACACAGTCATCATAACAGATGCAGAAAAAGCATCTAGCAAAAAAAGTTTCAAGTTAAAAGCACTCAACAAATTTAGGAATAGAAGGAAGCTTCCTCAATCTGATAAAAGGCATCTAAGAAAAACCCACAGTAAAGACCATGGTGAATGACTGGATGCTTTCGTCCTCAAATGAAGAACAAGAACAAGACAAGGATGTCTGCTCTCATATTTCTCTTCAACATTATAGTAGAGGTGTTAGTCAAACAATCAAGCAAGAAGAAAGGAAGGAAGGAAGAAAGGGAGGGAGGGAGGATTTCAAATTGGGAAAAAAAGTAAAACTATTTCTATTTGCAAACATGTTTTGTATACAGAAAATCCTAAGGAATCCACTGAAAAATAGAATAAATGAGTTCAGAAAGGCTACAGGATACAAGATCAATGTTTTAAAAAACAACTGTGTCTCTACACACTTGCAATGAACAATCAAAAAGTTATATTATGAAAACAATTCAATTTACAATAACATCAAAAAGAAAAATAATTGGGAATACATTTTTTTAGTTAGTTTCAGGTGTACAAAACAATGCAATAGTTAGACATTTACACCCCTGAAAAAGTGATAACCCCTTCCCCAATCCACTACCCCTCTGACATCGTATATAGCTGCTACAATTCCACTGACTCTATTCCCTATGCTGTACTCCACATCCTGTAACTATATATATTAAATTATAGTTGACATTCAATATTATTCAGCTTCAGGTATACACTGCAGTAGAATATATTTTTTAACATGCAAAACTTATTCTGAAATCTACAAACCACTGTTGAAAGAATTTAAAGATCTAAATAACTGGAATAATATCCCATGTTTATGGATCATTAGAGTTAACATTATTAACATGGCCAGTACTACCTATATTGATCCTTATCAGAATCCAAGCTGTATTCTTTGTAGAAATTGACAAACTGATTCTAAAACTCATAAAGAATTACAAGAAACCCAGAATAAGCATGAGGAAGGACTAGAGTGGGGCGTGGTAGTTAAACAATAAAGGGTTTCTTTTTGAGGTGATAAAAATGTACTAAAATTGACACTAGTCGTGGTTATACACATCTATAAATATACTAAAAACTATGGAATTGTATCCTTTAAATAGTAAACTGTATGGTATGTGAATTACATCTTAACAAAGCTATTATTTTAAGTAGCATGAGAAGACCGTTAAAGAGTAGTTTAAAGGTACCGAGAAGGGGTGACATTTGTGATAAGTATATGTTTGGTTGTTCTCTAAGTCTTTAAAATTCTGAAAATACACATATATCAACAATTTACCACAACAGCACAAACCTGAGCACGCTGGTCTTGTATTGCACATTTCATTACTAAGAAAGTTCACAAATGAACAATTGTCAAAACAATTTTCAATACAATGACAGTCAAATAAATGTACAATACTCCAAGAACCGTTATTTGCATTATGTAAGCAAATACATGACATGGGGAATTAGCATGAGAGCCAACACATGGTGAATTCTGGATTAAGTAAATCCAAACATATAAATCTTTCAAGAAGCCATAAATAGACAACAAAAGAAAACACATGAACAAGCAACAAAAAGAGAGACAGCAAGAAGGGTAATGCTTGCAAAAATCCTTTCAATATATATAAGATACTATGGCATGTACAAGAAATCTTGGCAAAAGCATAATAACAATAAAATTTAAATTTAAAAGAAACAAATTCAAGATTATCACTTTGAAATCCACATCACTTTGAATATACTTGTGTTAGCATACTATAAAGGAGAAAAAATAACTATAAGTAAAAAACTACAACAGAATTGTAATAGATAAGTATGATATTGGGGGTGGGAGGGCAGTGGATGGGGGAAGGGGGTGTTACTTTGTGAGGGGTGAAAAGGATAACTATTGCATTGTTCTGTACACCTAAAACTAATAATTAAAAATAAAATAAAATAAAATAAAGGAACTGCCCAGGAAAAAAAAAAAAAAAAAA
>NW_017731365.1:6732195-6735073 GCF_001890085.2 Hipposideros armiger | reverse complement strand
TGAATTAAAACAATGAGATATGACTCTACCTCTATGATCACAGATAAAGAACAAAACCTGACAATACCAAGTGCTGGCAAGAATGTGGAACCATTAAATCTCTCACATACTGCTGGCGAGGATGAAAAATGGTATAGTCACTTTGGCAAACAGTTTGGCAGTTTCTTATGAAGTTAAACACACACAATATGACCCAGCAATCCCTCTCCTAGTGAAATAAAAATGTATTTTAACACAAGAACTTCTACACAAATATTTATAGCAGCTTTATTCATAATCACCCGAACTGGAAACATCCCAAATACTCCTCTTCTGGGGATGAATATACAAGCTGCAGCACATCCATATGATGGAATACTACTAAGCCATGAAATAAACAAACTATTGATACAAAACAAAATGGATGAATTTCAGATGCACTTATGACAACTGAAAAAAGCCAGATTCAAAAGCTATCCACTTTATTATTTCATTTCTGTGCGTCAGAAATGAAGGTGAGCGGGAGAGAGCTGATCTGCCAGGTTTCAGAGTAGCCAATTATGACATGCCAAAATGAAAGGAAGAGTCAAGTCTTTCATCACTGACTGTGATGTTATAAGAAAGTGGCTAGACCAGAAAAAGCCCCAGCTCCACACAGTTCCATTTTCTCCCAAGGACCAACACACTATTCAAAGATCAGGTGGATCAGCAAAGATGTAGGGGTTGTTTCACTGTCAAGGGAGTCCCTAGCAAAAGGCTCCTGCAGTTTTCTGATCCTGAGTCCAGGGCAAGGCAGAAGGGAAGAACTGGGAGTGGAAAAGTACTGAGTACTAAGTCATAGTAGAGAAAGGTACTTTCAAAATCCTCCCTCAGTTCCTCAGTAATTATGTCTTGACAGAAGCATCTAAGGAGGCCTCAATGAAAGCCCCAGATAAAAAGGCTTCCGGATGAATGTGCCTGGGCTGGGAATAAGAGTGTGGTGGCTAACAGAGCTGAGTGTCCTTGACTTCAGCTTCCTTAAGAGGCTGAAATGAACTCGCTTTGCACCAAGCCTGGTGTAGGGGAGGCAGCTTTCCCACAAAAGCCTGCCAGGTATAACCTTTGTAAACGCCTATAATTGAATCTGGAAAAAAAAAAAATCACACATGGGTTTTTGGCCAGGAGCTAGATTCCTCAATATGAAACACTGGAAAAGGCAAAACTATAGGGACATAAAGCTGTGATATATGGGATTTGATTTTACTCTGTTTAAAAGCTAACAAAAAGGGCTTGTTACTAATTCATGGATGAGGACAGAAGCCATGAGACTCTGGGGACACGGACGTTATTGCTTATGGCGAGGCACAATAACATAAACACATTTGTACCATTCCTTCTCCTGTGTCCGCTGGAGGTGTGATGATATGGTTCAGGTAGATACTATGCATGCAGTGAGTTTGCATCGGCAGGTGAGGAACATCCAGCCTGGGGACTCCACCAGTTTTATAGCAAACAGTAACCAAGTCTGCTCTTTGTCTTGGGAGAGGCAGTTACCTCATACCTTAGGTCCACCAACTGTATCAATAACACTCAGAAATGTCCCAGGATAAAGAGCAGTCAGGAGCCTTACAATCTTGGCACACTCACCAAGGAGGACTGTCTGCCAACAAAAACAGAGCAGTGATTACTAGGAGCTAAGAGTGGGGAAAGATTGGCTCCGAAGAGGCGTGGGGAAGGTTGGGGTGATGGAACCATTCTATATCTTGTTTCTGGTATTGGTTACATGACTGTGTGCATGTGTCATTACAGAACTGTACATTTAAAAGACTGATTTAATTGTATGTAAATTATACCTAAATGTTTAATGGAAAAAAGGTAAATCTTAAAAAGAAAAAGAAAAAGATACTTAAGCCCTTGTGTTCACATCCTCATTGGCCCTTTGTACATGTCTACTTTCAGTTGCCAACTACTTAACAATGTTTCCAGCATTTATTTAAGGTTAATTAATTACACTGTTAGATTAATTAAACTGCCTATTCAAACTTATTAAATCAGGACTCACAATTTCTAAATCTCTTGGTTTTGACAATTTTTTGAAATAGAAAATAGATTAAATACGGAAAACATAAATAAAAAATTAAGTTTGCTATCGCCTTTCCACTTCCTAAATTAAGATATCCAAAACTACAATAACAATTGGCAAGCTTCCCTTCACCCTCCCTACCAATATTAACTGACAAACAAAATAAATTTCCAAAATCATTAAATTGCCATTGTTCATGTTTCTTCTATTGACCAGTGATGTAAACATTCATTTTAGTTAAGAAGGTTTTTAATAGAATGCAACATCTGTTTTATATTACATGGGAGACAGCAAAATTCTTCCTCTCTGACTGGATTATTAATGCACATGCCTTCTATGGAGTTATTCTCTTCATTCGCATCCCCACACTAGTCCTCTAAAGTGCAACATACACCCTGATGTAATACATTTTCCTGCTAACTTTACAATACTGTATAAACCATAACTTTAACGTGACATGCTGGTATTTCTTTTTAAACCACAAATGCATTTCTTATTCTCAATCACAAATTTAAATTTCCTGTACACTCCCAGCCCACCAGGCATTCTTCTTTTAAAAGAGCTGAATAAAAATAGATGATTTCAATTTTTTTATTTGTCATCTCATTTTTTTAATAGATCTCTTTCCAACTCTTAGAATGGGAAAGTGAAAAGATATTTGTTTTTATGCTTTTGCTATTGAATCTCCTTAAACTTAAGAAATACAGTAAACAACTTCTGCTTCTTAAGAATAATAGAAATAAGTCCATGATACACGTGAAATTATTTTAAATGTTTGCATTAAATTCAAGACAAATATCTTTAACAAAAAGATTCTTCCAGGGCCAGCCAAGTGGC
>NW_017731365.1:6705082-6729590 GCF_001890085.2 Hipposideros armiger | reverse complement strand
TACATAACATGTTGATAAAGAACACTTATCAGAATGTATTAAAACAAACACATTCATTTAGTTCTGGTGGAAATAATAATTGATAAAAAGTGTTTATGTGAACAAATTTGGAAACTTCTATAGAAATTTACCATGCCTATACTCTTTGAGCCAGCAATTCCATTTCTAGTAATAAATTATAAAGATATACTTACACAGATGGAAAATGACATGTATATTAAGGTACTCACTGAAGTATCTTGTAAGCCATCTAAACATCCAAAAGTAGGAGACTTGGTAAATAAATTACAATACTGTCATAGAATGGACCATTACAGCCATTAAAAATAATTGGCAAAATCTATTTTGCACTATATGGAACAATCTCCAAAATATAATATTAACAAAAAGAAATCCAAGATATAAAACTGTATATATAGTATAACATATACATAAAAGACACATTAGTAAATATGCACATGTTATAATTGTAAAGGAATAGAGTATTTCTGGAAGTATGCCTCAGAAACTCATTTAAAGGATCACATCTAATGAAATGAACTGGCCAAGTAGAGTACAGGCAAAGGAATAACCCTACTTTTCATTATACACTCTTTGTACATTAAAAATTTTGGACTTTGTGCGTATTAGCTATCTGTTGCTGCTAAACACAGTGGCTTAAAACAAGAAACAGAATCTTACGTGGATTTTATGAATCAGGCACTTGAAAGGGGCTTAGGAGAGCCGTCCTAGCTCAGGATACCTCATTAGGTTGCAGTGCATAAGTTGGCCTGGGCGCCAATCATCTGAAGATTTGACTGGGGCTGGCACCTTCACATGGCTACTATGTTGATGTTGGTTGGTGGTGGAAAGCTTTAGTCCCCGCCCCCCCCCCACTCCCATTGTGGGACTCACCATAGGCTCTGAGTGTCTTCATGACACAGTAGTTGGCTTTCCCATTATGGACGTTCCAAAAGAAAATAATGTGGAAGCAACAATGCCTATAATGATTTAACCTCANATGAAGCTCACTGAAAGATGGCAAAAGGTTATTGAACAAAACGGGCAATATATCATTGATTGATCTTTGTTCTTTATATAAATAAATGACCTTTGGAAAACAAAGACAAAATATATCATGACTTTTCCAACAACCCAATATAAACTGGATCATTTTGAAAAGAAATTATTTTATTTATATTTGTAATCCTGGAATTCTGTGAAGAGGTTGAAAAAGTAATAGACATAGAAAAAACAGTTTATAAAGTTTATTTTAATGAAATTAGTTTCATAACCTTAAGTCCTTGTTTATTTTATATATATATATATAAACATGATTATTCTGTCATTAAGAATTTCTTAAATATAAATATGCAAAGGATGTGAATAAACAGGACTTACTAAATGACCAATTACTAATTTTAGATTCATAAGAAGTTGCAAAAATAGTACAGAAGGCTCCCTTGTTGCCTTCTCCCAGCTAACCATAATACATTACATAACCATAGTCAATTTTCAAATCCAGGAACTTGACATTGGTACAATACTAAAATACAGATCCTATTCGGATTTCACTAATTTTTATACTCACTTGTGTGTGTGTGTGTGTGTGTGTGTATGTGTGTGTGTGTGTTTGTGCAGTCTGTGAAATCTTATCAGCTATACAGATTTGTGCAACCACTACCACAGTCAAGATATAGTAACTTACATCACCACCAAGCCCTCATGTAGTCCTTTGTAAGCTACCCTATCCCCCTTTCCCCCTCATCCCTAAACATGGCAACCACTGTTCTGTTTTCCAAGACTACAATTTTTTTTTAAATTTCAAGAACATTACATAGTCAAATTCATACAGTTTGTAACCTTTTGAGATTGGCTTTTTTCATTTAGCACGAGGGCTTTGATATCCATGCAAATTTCTGTCTATATCAATACCTTATTCCTTTTTAAAACTGAATACTATTCTATGATACAAATATATCACAGTTTGTTTATCCGCTCACCTGGTGAAGGCTATTTGGATTGTTTCCAATTTGGAGCAATCATAAATAAATTTACTGTAAGTATTTGTGTAACAGGTTTTTGCAGGCATGTAAGTATTCATTTCTCTATAATAAACACTCAGGAATGTGACTGCTGAGTCATATGGAAATGTATATTTAATTTTATAAAAAATGCTAAACTTTTCCAGTGTGGCTGTGTCATTTTACATTCCCATCAGCAATGTATAAAAGATCCAGTCATTCCACATTCTCACCAGCACTTGTTATTGTCAGCATTTTTAACTTTAGATATTTGTATATGCAATGGTTTCTTGTGATTTTAATTTGCACTTCTCTGATGGCTAAAGATACTAAAAATGTTTTATATGCGTACATGCCATCTTATACATCCTCTCTTATCATTAACATTTTACAACACATGATCTGAAGAGGGACTATCCAATAATATTACCAAGTGAGCAGTTAGTAAGCTCTTCTAGGTAATTTAATAATATGACAACAGGGATAAATATATAAAAAGTTAATGACGCTATGTGAACAAAACATGTAGATAAAGATATATAATCTAACTTATTTTGAAAATATCATTATAGGGATGACTTGAGTAAAGCTATTTATTATGATAACTCAAGAAAGAGACTTAAAAGTCATAGAACATCAGGTGCTGTCAGTGGCCCTGCCACAACATGTGGACCTAACCATTTCTCCCCTTGCTCCAGATCACTTTCAACAGCTAGAATCTTCCTCTCTGTGCCTGAGGGCTTTTCCCCTGTACTGGTGAAACCTGCTACACCAACCTGGGCACTAGGCAAGTGCAGGGTCCTCTGGATTGCACTCCACAACCAAAAACAGGAAATAAATTCACACTTAATTCTGAAACCAATGTTGACACTAATTTTTCTCAAAATTTCCCCACAAGATAGAGCTCCAGCAATTTATCATGGTAGTAACTTAATAACTTTCATTAGGAGCACTGTATTCCCTGAATCACTTCCTACCATCCTGGCCAGTGTTATCTACATCTCCCAAATAGGCTATTTGTTCTAAAATCCTTGTGCTAGGTTCTGCTGGGAAAATCTACAAGTACACAATTTAAACCATCCACCATAACAAAATAAGTCTCATTAAAATAAAAATACTTAAAAGAAAAATGTAATGACAATTCATAAGATATACGTATAAGCTTTCCTTTTGCCATCTATTTAACTTTTCTACATATTAGTTACTATTTCAAAATTCTTCAACTGCAAATAAACAGCACTTTCCTCTGCATATTGAAAACATAATTTCTAACATGTACATTACATCAAAATTCAACAATAGTGAACATGTATAGATATCTAGGACTATAAATGGAAAAAATTTTCAACCTGTAAAATGTAAAAATTTTACTTCCAGGATTNAAACTAGGGCTGGCCGAGTTGCACGTTGGTTAAGAGTTGGTTTGGGACGCCAGCTCTGAGCAGCAGGGCCCCAGTTAGGATCCCACATGAGGGCCAGTGACACTGCCCTCTACAGCTAAGATGGTGAACAACAGCTCGACCTGGAGCTGGGCTGCGTGAGTCGCCGGCGACAGCGTAGGCTGCAGTGAAGCAGCAGTGGGCTGCCATAAGCTACAGTGAGTGGCTGACAGCCAGCATGAGCAGCTGGCAGCCGGTGTGAGCTACCAAGAGCCGCCATGAGTGGCCGTTCAGTGGCCGGCGACCCATCTGCCTCACCCAGGAAGAGCGCAATGGTAATACCAACATGGGCCAGTGAAGCGACGTCCTCCACAACTAGACGGAAGAACAAAAGAACAACAACTTGTCTGTTCCCCTTCCCGGATTCCCCAATAAAATCTTTAAGAAAAAAAAAACAACTATAACATTGGATGTCACAAGGCTATAGCACAAGCAAACGAGGACAAGTGTTCATCAAGCAGTCCAGTCATAAAATTTCTGTCACTCTGACATAAAGGATATGGTATATGTCTAATGAATAGAGTTAATCTTAATCATTAAGGAGTATTTCTTAGAAGTACGTGGTATTTTTTTAAAAGTATTTGAAAGACAATGTCCAATGTCATACTATTCCTGGTATAATTATATTTTACAAATGAGCAATAATTAAATATTGATTAAATAAATTGCTCCTGTATAAACTTGCCAGCCATTTTAATCTTTCAAAATTATTCATTTAAAATTGGTAATACAGAGGATATTATTTTAAAAAGGATTAAGACAGTAAGGAAGCACATGGAGTGGGAAACAATTCTCCCACAAATAGCAATTATTCCTCAGGTTTCCTCTACTGGATGCCATTTTATATATATTTTTACTGAATTTCCATTTCTATTTGTTTATTTCTTGACTCTACTCAGATTCCTGAATCTGTGAATCTGTGTACCTAGATAATATATATACATTGATACTATATCCTAGATTTCACAGAATAGTCCAGACTTCTCTTTATCAAAGCAAATGGTACATATGCCTTCATTTTCGTAGAGATCTATTTGCTTACAGTTTTGAATACTAACATTCCGAATTCCCAAACTAGGTACCAGAATACATTATATGAAACCTGGTTTAGAAAATATTTTAAAAATCAAAACTCTCTAGGTGCAGAAAACTGTCAAAAAATTTATGGGAATTTAGGGAAACCACCAAGATTTTCTCATATAATATAAACAATACAAAATGCAGAGAGATGATGAAACATTGGAAGCATTTCCTTAGATTTTTAACCAGTATGCTATACCTTTTCCTTACCCTCAACACTCACCATAAAACACTATTTTACTGGTCATGGAGAGAATCCTAAAATTATACTAAATGAATATACATCAATATGCATTTCTTAATCAAACTAAAGACAATTTATAGTAATAGAATCCACTAATATCAGCTCAAATAGTTTAAAGTCCCTTATATATGAGAAGAATAATCCTTCAAAATGGAAGGGAATTTCATCAACTGGTTTAAAAATAACAATGAAATAAAGAGCAGAACAGACAAGACTCCTTGGCCTCTGGCTTCCTTCAATATAGAAGACGTATTATAAAGGAAAAGAGTAAGCTAGCATTGATATAGTAAAGAAACCTCCACTTTAATAAATCATTTTTTCAGGAAAAGGAGAAGTCTGCAAAATCTGTGAAGGTGATTTATCTTCAGGTGAATAAAATGAACAGCAATTGATCTTGTACCTAGGGAGTGATTCTTCTTCTACCAGCTACAAATATATCTGTTAAATATCACTAGAATAGATTGGGTGGTCTCATGTTTTGAATAATTTATTTGTAAATTTGAGATTTAGGATGTATTCTGAAGTTTTATACCAAATGCCACCACTTCAGCTGGGTTATTAACATGCCCGTTATTTGTTCACTTTGTACACTTGTAAAAAAGATCCAGCATGGTGTATAGCAGCAGATAGGAATGGCACCAAATCCAAATCTGAGAAACAGAGGAGAGTCAGAGGTAAGGCCACCACAAAACAATGATTTTTAAACTAAGACATATGAAATGGGTACAAATTGGTCAAACGAAGGACAAGAACATTATAGATGGAGGAGATTGTATGTCTATGCCAGTGAAATGGGTAGCCACTAAAAGTTTCAATTTCTAGGATAACTAACTTCTGAAGAAATTATGAGTGTCCTCTAATTTAATCTATTGGGTTGTCGGAAAAGTCATGACCCATGTTTGCACAGATGGCACTAGTTCATTTTTGGAAGTACTAGAGTCATTTGCATCTATGTTATTGCTTTTTGACAGCTGACAGTTCTAGCTTCATTCTAAAAAAAATTGAGTGATTTGGTTGAGTTTTGGAGATTTTACAAGTTGAAAGTGGAAGACCAAACTGCGCATTTTTGCCATATTTTACTGTTTTACTTCCATAAAGNAAAAAATATTTGACATAGTAGAGAGATATGTCACTCTACTAGATCAAAACACAACATAACGATGTAATATTTGTAGATTAATTTCATGGACCATACGTCTCCTGTCTTTGAATTCTCCTTTAAATCAGCTGTAATGCTCACCTATTCATTCAACAATTATGACTTAAATAAAATTGTTGACATGTGATCATTTTATATTTATGAGAGTCATGATCTTGCCCTTTTAAGAATATTAGTCTGCAAAAGTACTGTGATTATTCCCATTTTACAGAAGAGGAAGCTAAACTTGAAGAAGTTAGGTGCCTCGCCCAAGTTTATACTTGCAAGGCTTTGCTTAGTTCCACAGCCTATCCCCTAGTTTAGCATAGCACTATACTATTTAGACTATTTAGTTTTTTACTTTATCTCATGTATCTTACCACAAATAGTACCAAAGAACACAAATGCTCTATAAAAGCTTTTCTTTATAAAACATGGCAGCTGACAGTACTATATTTTAATTGACAAAGACTATCCTCGTAGTCCAACCAAATAAACAAATGAGACTTTTTTCCCCCCAAAAGAAGTCTGCCTTTATTTTTCAGCTCAATCAAATGAATACATTATCCATAAGACATTTTTTTTTAAGTTTCTGAATTTTAATTCCAAAATATAAGGAAAAAGAATGGAACCAAGGCAAGAGTTTTATCCCCTGGTTGAAATTAAGTCCTGTCACTTGCAGTACTCTCACTGAAGCTCTCTATGCTTTGCTTTCAAGCAGGAGAGACACAATCTCAAATTGTATCCAGGTTTAATAGCATATCCTAGGTTAATCGAATACATTGAGGTTTATAAGGGTAAAAGTATGCCTTTCTTTTATAAAGTGGATAATTACAACACATATGTGTAGACTTATACTAGATAACCTCAGAGCATAACTAAGACAAAATTAAAAGCATATTTTACTAATAGTGGTAAAAGAATCTTTTAATGTAAAGTATAAAACAAGGTTTAAAGGATAAAAAAACTAAAAGAAAAAATGAAGCCAGGAAGGAGGGAAGGAAGGAAGGGATAAAATACAGAAGTTTGTTTTACCTTAAAGACTCTGACATAACTTAGAAGAATGTCACAAACACATTAAAAATATCATTTAGGAAAATAAAACATAGCTTTCTTCACCTTATTTTAGCTACTAATGCCTCTTACAATCAAATTCAACAAAGAAAAAGATTACCAAAGAAGGGAGGTATTAATTCATATTTAAAGTTTTTTCAACTACAAGTAGAAATCACAATTTGAATAGTCAGCTTTACTCTGCAAGAGCCAAGTTACTTAAAATTATTCATTAATCTTAAAATTGGTACTAACAGGAACCTCCTTTCTAATGACATAAAGGTTTCACAAGACCCTGTGTTGCATCACCATCTGCCACATCCTGCTCTGATATTTATAAATACAGTTGTGTTATTGACATTTCTACAATTGCTTCAGGCATAAGGCATTAGAACAGAGAATTCTCTTTGATCACTCCAATGTCATTTCTTCTTTTTAGATCTAAGCAGTTTGGGTTGTTTCCAGATTCCCAGAGGTACGTCTAGTAAAAAGCCTTTTAATAACTAGGTTTTTTCAGGTGAAATAGGTCACAAAAGAGATAATTAGAACTATGTATTAATACAGAAAAACCAATAGCTTAACATTTTTTTTAAAAAGTCTACAAAGAAAAGAGAGATGAGGCTCTTGATTTTCATTAATTTTAATTTCTAAATACCATGATTCAATTGGAAATGCTAAATGATTCCTGAAATATCACTTCTACAATTTTGTGTTCAACGTATTTTTATTGATTGAAAGATAATTATAAGTTTTTTAAACATTTTTTAGGAACTCAATGGACATAGAGTTTGGGAAAGGTTTAAAACACAATTCTGAAAAGTGGTTCATTACAGGACATATGCATAAAAAAAAATTAAATAAGTGCTCACCCTACAATCCTGTATGAAAACATAAACATACTGGTACTTAAACAGTTCTCTCAAAATTTAATTAAAAAACAAAAAACTTGGTTAAAATTTCACTAGAAGTTACTGTATTTCCCCATGTATAAGATGCACCCTTTTTCGAAAAACTTGGGGTCTAAAAACTGGGTGCGTCTTATACAGTGGTTGTAGATTTTTTTACTTGCATTTTCCGCTTTTTCGCGCTTGTTGTCTTTGTGCTCATTGTTTCACACTTGTTACTGGTATATTACGGTAGGTTACGTTTTGCCACGTTCTGCCCAGAAACAGCTCAGAAAAGATTTTTGTACCATGCTGAATTCAAGTTAAAAGTGATCCAGTTTGCAAAAGTGAATGGAAATCATGCTGCTGAACGTAAGTTTGGTCCTCCTCCAACTGAGAAAACAATCCGAGACTGGCTATGGGAAGAAGAAACCCTACTGAAAACGCCACGGCAGAAGAAGGCCATGAGAGGCAATATACGAAGACAGTGATTTGTCATCAGACACAGATGAGGACAAGCTAATGGTTGGGAGTTTTGACAGTGATGAGGAGTTGTATGAATTTTATGATGAATAAAACTTGAGTTCCATAACTTTACGTAATACATTTTTTTTCAAATTTCGGGCCCCAAAATTAAGGTGCATCTTATACATGGGAGCGTCTTATGCATGGGGAAATACGGTAAATACAAATATGAAGGCTTATCTAACTAAAAAAAGATGACAAATTGGAAGATTAAAAAGTCAATGATTAGAGAACCAAGTCAGCAGTTAGAAGATAGAAATAAGGGTCTAAGAATTCAAGAAGAGAACAAGCTAAATGTTTAATGCTTATGTGGAGAAAAGAAATCAAATCCATTACTGATGATTTTAGTATGTATATGATTAAGAAAAAAATCTGTAATTAGGAGCATACTGTCATCTCTACTAACTAAAGAAAAATGGAAGGAGAGGACTATTTGGCAAGAAACATATACAAATTTAGTGGTTTCCATGAAATGATTTGGAGTACACCACAGAAAAGGGTATTATTTTATCCCAAAGACCTTTACTTTAAGTGAGAGAAAAATGTATTTTATTTAGAAAGATGGCAGTTATTAAAAGAAACAGGAAAATAGTTGCTCTTTATTATTGAATAGAAAAGTCCTAAAAATCCATATAGCCTCAACATTTTGGGGGATGACATGCAGAAGAAATAATTTATTCCAATGATGATTTGCTTATATTCCCATAAACAAAGTTTAGAAGGCACTTAAAATATTAGATCTGATGCCCGGAACATACACAGAAATGACAAATTTTAACAAATACAGAATATTAGAAAAATCAGTTTGCAGGAAGCATACAAACAAGTGAACTTATATAGAACTTAAAACATTATATTAATACTACATGTAGCTAGTCATCAGCTTCTGAAAAATTCAATAAGTAAGAAAAAATTCCAACTCTCCAAGGAGAAACAAGGTATCTAAGAATCAGAGAAAACTGGTGTCCCTCTGTACATGCAAGGAAGAGTTGGTTTACTCAGAACTGTATTTTAAAGATAAATACTTTATTTTCCCTGACAACCTCCAATTCTTTCCAAAGTGAAGCACGCTAAAAGAAGTAGAGAGAGTATGTGAAACACTACTCAAACTTTCTAACATATAGACAAGTCAAAACTGAAGTCCTCTGAGGAAGGGAGAAAAATCTTCAGTAAGAGCAATCTGAAGTTTCCCACTAGGACACTTAGTTTCTAATTTTGCTTTGTTTACTTATCCATGGTGGCGTTTTTGTTTATCTTATTTAATCAGAATCCTTGTAAAATAGAGACCACATCACCCTGTCTGCCTCATAGACTGCTGTGAGGCTCTAATGATTGAGAGAGTAAACAGTTGTATAAAATAAGGATTACAAAAAGGTAATATAAATGAGTAGGCCAGGTTTAAGAAAACCAATAGCTCCACTATGGGCACAGAAAACAATTGGCCAGTGGCCTTAATATACAGTGACCAACTTTTTAGAAAGCCACCAAAGCACTCATACACACACACACACACACACACTTATATACATATATATGTATGTATAATGATCTACAATAAATTATGGAGCAAATTGATGGAATAGGAGGCTCTAAACTTTCCACAGAAACATAAAAAAAAAAAACCTGTCAATCATACCAACATATGTATTATGGGAAACCCAGAAGAAGAGAAAAGGGAGCACAAAAAATATTTGAAGATACAATGGCCAATAACATCCCAAATTTCATGAAATACATGATCCAAAAACTTCAGTGAATGCCAAGGAGGATAAACTCAGGAGATGCACACCAACGCTTAACCAAATTATTGAAAGACAAAGAAAAAAATCTTAAAAGCAGAAAGAGAGAAGTGACGTGTCCCTAATAAAGGTCCTCAATAAGGGGTCCTCAATAAGAAAATATGTAATTTCTCGGCAGAAACCAAGGAGGCCAGAAGGCAGTGAGATGACATATTTAAAGTGTTAGAAGAAATCAACTATCAGCCATGAAATCTGTATCAAAAGTTTATGAATTAAACAATTACAAGTCTGTGTTAATGAGCACACAATGTAAAAGATATAATCGGTGACTAATAATATAAAGGGGAAGATGGAGTTGTAAAAGAACAGAGAATTTGTATTCTATTGAAACTAAGTTGGTACTATTCAAACAAGGTTATTATAAATTTAGAATGTTAATGGTAATCCCCAAAGTAATCACTAAGAAAATAACTAAATCACTCAGTAAGTCCTCACTTAACATCAAGAGGTTCTGCAACTTGACACAAAACGACATATAACGAAATCAGTTTTACCATAGGCTAACTGATACAAACAAGAGTTAACTTTCTATAGCATCTTATCAGCATTATAACAAAATGATATTATTTGAGGGAATCAAAATGGTACACTACCAAAAATAAAAAATATATACAAACAAGTACTTGTCATGGACTGAACTGTGCCCTCCCAAAAGTCAAATGTTGAAGCCATAATCCCCAGAATTTCAGAGTGCAACTGTATTGCAAGGGCCTTTAAGAAACAATTAATTTAAAATGATGCTCCTTGGGGGGACTTGAATCTAATCAGACTGATATCCTTATAAAAACAGATAAGAACACACAGAGAAACACCAGGGGTGTGCACAGAGGTACAACTATATGAAAAGGTAGCAAGAAGAAGAGGACTCAGAAGAAACCAAAGCTGCAGACACATAGATGTTGGATTTCTACCCTCCAAAACTGTGAGAAAATTAATTTCTCTTGCAAAAGCCATCCAGTCTCTGGTACTGTTATGGCAGCCCAAGCCAACCAATAGAGTACTTATTTGAAATTATATATTATTCTGTATTATTTACTTTTCTGTTACATAATTGCTATTATTTAAACAAAACTAGAGGAATAGTTAATGGTAATTATTAGTAATTAAAAGTAGGACTAATTAAACAAATAATATCTGTGAGAAAATATAGCAATTATAGTGTTTCTTTCATTAAAATACATACAGCAACTTATTTTAATTTTTCTTAACTCTTTATTGGATGTTCAAATTTTAAAGACTATATTGTATATTCTCAACATATATAAATGTAAGGGTTTTTTGTTTTGTTTTGTTTTAGCTGAGCCATCCTGCCACCTGTTGGCAGCTGTTGGCAGCTGAGCTCAGGCTGAGAATCGAACCAGCGACCCTGTTGCTCGGAGCTCACTCTTGAATGAGCTCTTAACCAACTGAGCCACTCGACCAGCCCTGTAAGGTTTTTTTTTAAAAAAACAGTGAGTAAAGTTGGATTAAACATATTACCAAATTTTAGGAAAAATAAGATTTTTCTTTTTGTCCCATGAAATAGAATACTTTTACTCTTTGTGTTTCCTTTCCAATAATACTTTTCTGAACTGACAGGAACCATTAGGACATCCTTCTTATATATGTAGTAAAACTGAATATAGCTAAATGTAAATTTCACTTTGACTTACTGCTCTGCTCTTATCAAGTCCACACTCTTGGTGTCAGGCCAGTGTGACGACATCAAACTAAATATCTTCTCAACCAAAGCATTTGAACATGGAATACGTAGAATTTTACTTACTAGCAACAGCTGGTATTTAGATATACGAGTATAAGAATTAGTTTCTAGCTCTACAAAACATCCACCTACCTTGAATCTAAATGCTTGTTTTGGTATTCCAGCTGTTTATCAATCATGTCCTTTTCATTTATAGATTCATTATATATGCTATCCATCTCTAAAATGAACATCATTTCAAAACACTCCGAAGCACATGGGTAATTTCAATTTGTGCCGTCAAAATTGGGTTGCAAATAAGTTACAGTTTTAGTAAGAAAAGTGAGAAAGTCTTATCTAACTTGCCTGCCCTTTTGTGGTGACCTTCCCCTCATTTCAGTTATCAAGCAGTCATGTTACACAAAAATGAGTTGTTTGTTGTATGAGTATTTTTGTAGCCTCCTTATGGCCTATTCAAATATCAACAAACACTGTAGAAGAAATAGCATATAAATTTCTGTTTCACTGTAATCTTTTTCTCCATTTTCATCTTCAGGGTATTACCACATTAGACAAAGACATTTTTCTTGTCTCCCATTTTAAAACTATGTTACTGCAGGATATCTTATCTAAGTCCAGCAAGAACTATTGTCATCTTTTAGGCACATGTCCAAGGAGGCTATCTCCTTCCATATCTTTAAAATAAAAAATCCCATTAAGTAATTCTATACATTTTGAGAAAATTGAAGTGACCAAAACATTCACTAGGAAAGAAAGTATCAATATCACAGGTAAGCAAATAAGACCTCCTTTCCACAGTACTGTGTATGAAGTGCACAGGATATTCAGCAGATGAGATCATTTTATTTTCATTAATAAGTTTACAGTGAATGGAATTTGCCAAAATTTAAAATTGTACTCTGTCAAATATGCAGATGAGAAAAGTTTAGAATTGTATTTGGACATGATATCAACAATATTTTGTTTTATGTTGCCTGTGGTTTCATTAAAATCTCCAAGAACATGATTTTACAAATCAAAGTATCAAAGAGTGATGGGAACATTTTCGTGTTGACGTGATTTGCCACATCACTTGATCTATCCAAGTACGACTGTTGGTGAGATCTGACAGAATGAGGTCTGCGTTGTAAAGTGCTGACCTTTACTCTCCAGATGACTTTCAGCTCATATTTCACAGAGATAATGACTTCTGCAAATAATGTTCCCTTTCAATGTTTCTGCATATTTTTCCACAGCTAGCATGTAACACTCATTTTGTTTATTCATTGATCCACTGAAGGACACTTGCACTGCTCCCACCTTTTGGCTAGTGTGAATAATGCTGCTATGAACATGAGTGTACAAATATCTCTTCAAGACCCTGCTTAAATTCCTTTGAGTACGTATGTCTACTCATGCAGACCTGTCTTAGTCTGCTCATGCTGCCATAACAAAATACCATAAACTGAATGGGGTAAACAACAGAAACTTACTCCTCACACTTCTGGAGGCTAAGAAATCCAAGACCAAGGTGCAGTTGATTCAGACCCTAGTGAGGTCTCTCTTTCTGTCTTGTAGATGGCCTCCTCTCACTGTGTCCTCATGTGGCAGGGGAGGGAAGTGAGCGAGCAACCTCTCTGTGTCTCTTCTTATAAGGACACTAATTCCTCATGAGCGGACCCCTCCTGACCTCACCCAACCATAATAACCTCTCAAAGGCCACATCTCCAAATACCATCACATTGGGGATTAGGGCTTCAATATATGAATTTTGGGGGACACAAACATTCAGTTGATAGCATACTCTGAAGTGGAATTGCTGGATCATATGGTAATTCAGTTCGTAATTTTTTGAGAAACCGCCATACTATTTCCATAGTACAGTGGGTACACAATTTTACATTCCCACCAATAGTGTACAGGGTTCCAATTTCTCTACATTCTTGCCAACACTTGTTATTTTATGTTTATGTGATAGTAACTATCCTAATGGGTGTGAGATGGGAAGTATAACTTTTAAAGGAATTAAATCTCACATTAAAGTTAATATACAAAATAGGAAAAAAAAAAAAACAGAAAAAATCTAGAATTACCCTTGCTTCCTTGTGACAGTCTCTGAGAGGCTCCATAAACAGTTTGAAAAAAAAAAAATCTTAGGAAATAGACTGATGACTCATGCTGGGGGCAGGGGGAGGGCACGTAGTTCAAGTTGGGTAGAAGAAAACTGCTATTTAGGGTATTTGTTTCAGTTTTCCTAGCTCAAATTTAACCTCCTAAAATCTAGGACATGAGATAAAAATCCTACTGAGAAAATGGGAGTTATCATGATTCAACTAGGAATTGAACATCCCGGTGGAGGTGTGCTTGGGAAAATGTACAGGGTTTTGCCTTCGAGTTTACAGAAACTTAAGAAATCACATATGTGAGTACTGATATGTTTTTATCCTGATTCTTATAGATTTGTTTGTCTTTTAGGGGTAGAGAGACTGGCTCCTATAACATTATATTGCAGTTAATAGTTTATAGTTCTCTCTCTCCACCCACCATCCCCATCCCCAAACACATTTTCACTATAACAAAAGCTTCAAGAGTATGGAACAAGTTGATTGATTATTAGCTTTTTGTTCACCAACATCTAACAGACTACCTGGCACACAACAGGAATTTAATAATGGACAAGGAAGAAAGGGAGGAAGAGAAGAAAAATGTTAGAATGGTGGTTAAAGAGAAAGGAAATGGTAAGTTTCAAAATGTAAGCAAGAATTTTGTAAACAGGGAACATTTCTTGTTTATCAGTGTGTCTATCATATAGCACAGCACTTCACACATACCGATACATGTTGGCTGAACAGAACTGAATTGCTCTGCATATGGTAGGAAAGAAAGATTGCTAGTCTGACAATCACGATAGGATTTCAACCACAGATATACCACTAATAACAAAATACAACTATTGGATGAGCCAACTAAAACTTTAAATTTATTTCCTTACTAAAAATAGGAACAAATAAACAATTACTAGAATACATTGTTACAATGCACATGAAGTATTGTCAAAATTACAAACGAACAAGTTAGGCAATGATTTTTTTATTAATGAGACTAATTATCAGGCAGAAATCCATGGGAGGTCTTGATATTTATATGTAAATAATAAATTTTGGGAAGGTAGAAATGGATGAAGATGCTCAAGAAAGGAGAGACTTTATTAGCGGTTGGCTAACAGTCTCCGAGATCTAGGAGGAACAACTGAAGAGGTAGTAGTATGTGCTTTGACAGACTGAGGCTTTAAAAAACGGTATCTGGACAAAACTGTGTTCCCGCCCTAAAAATGCATATGTTAAAGCCCTAAACCAGTGACTATATTTGGAGATAGGATCTTCAAGGAAATAATTAAGTTAAATGAGGTCCTAAGAGTGGGCCCCTCATCCAATAGGACTGGTATCCTTATAACAGGAAGAAACACCAGAGATGTCTCTTTTCTTATGGGCACAGAAGAAAGGTCATGTGAGGACAAAAGAGAAGGTAGCTATCTAAAGCCAGGAAGAGGACCTCTCCAAAACCCATCCTGATGGAACCTTGGTCTTGGACTTCTAACCTCCAGAACAGTGAGAAAATAAAATTCTCTTCTTTAAGCCACCAGTCTGTGGTATTTTGTTATAGCAGCCTGAGTGGAAAAACACATGATCTAAGGATGAAAAGTCAAGTGTCCTTTTCTGTTAATTTAAACTCACAAAGTGACCAGCAAAATGTTCTACAAAAACAATACAAATCAATGGACAAACACAAAGACCTTCTCCTCAGGCCACTGCACATAAATGACCACCTTAAAGATTAATTTTCACAACATAAAATATGTTAATACTATGATTAAATGTGAGCTTTGTCAGTGTGGAGGATAATTACACTGTATGTCTAAATCAACTAAAGAATTAGTTAAAAAAATAGAAATTGTTTAACCACTATGTGTCAATTTTCCACTTCTCCAGTTCTTATAGTTAATAAAATTCAAAGGGAAAGCATTAATCCATGAAAAATCAAAATGACCGAAATCCATCAGAGTTGACCTATGTCTCCACTGAGTGGGGTTTTGAGCTAGTTTTCAAATCGCAGAGGTAAGAACCAGAGTATTTAAAGCTTTTTCATGTCCTTCATAATTGGAAGCTTAAACAGAACACTAAGCCTCTCCATCAAGGTTAGATTAGGCTGGTGAGTCAAAGAGTCTATGTCAAATGAGTTTATCCAATTATCCACTAAAGGAAATATATATGGGATGTAACAAATTTATAAATACATACATATATACAAATTTATATATGTATATATGTATGTGAAAGATATACCCCAATATAGACATACAGGTATATAAATATAAATATACCTTTATTTATGTATACAGATATACAGAGGGTGTCAAAAATATATATACACATTTTNGGCTGGCAGCCAGTGTGAGCTGCCAAGAGCTGCCGTGAGCGGCCATTCAGAGGCCGGCAACCCGATCTGCCTCACCCGGGAAGAACGCAATGATCACAATACCAACATGGGCCAGAGAAACAACATCCTCCACAACTAGACTGACAAACAAAAAAACGACAGCAACTTGTCTGTTCCCCTTCCCCCGATTCCCCGTCACTGTTCCCCTCTCTCAATTCCCCAATAAAATCTTTAAAAAAAAAGCATTCTTCCAGTGTTCAACTCTGGACTTATCATGGTGATCACTACTTTAGGTATATAAATGTTGAATAACTACTGTGTACACCTGAAACTAATGTAACATGTTAGCTATATTTTAATAAAAATCTTAAAGAAAATATGTTTTTGTTTCAAAAAGTCCTCAAAATTTGACATATATTCCTCATTTTGTTTCTGAGATTTACACCAAGATTTAACTAAGACCATCTTACACTTCATTGATTAAAATGAAAATAAAATACTATGCCAAATGGAGTTGTTGTACTTCTATTACCTTCAGTTTTTCTTGCGCAATATTTTGTTCATTATGAACAGATTCTGATAAAATTGAGACCAACCACATCACTACTGTTGATTCTCAATTAGTTCTTCAGTTCATTTCCCTTGCCTAACTCTAAGAAAACTACATATGGTTTAAACCACTGGTATTTTTTACTTTCTGCCAATACACAAACCATGCTTTTCTGTGTGTTGAAAACATTCCCATGAATAATTATAATAGTCTCCAAAGAGACCAGATGGCAACAAACTCTAGAACAGATCTGGAAGCTAACCATAAATTTACCTTTTCATAGTCTTACCATCAAAATACAGTTCTTTGTGCTAAAAAATTCTAGCGATGAAAAACAATGAGTACACATTGAATTTAAATAAAAAGATATACAATCATGTTAGGAGGGTCTTTCATAACTACACACACCCCTCTTCTATTATTATCATAAATAATTTTTAACAGAGCATCAGCTTGATAGAGTATGACATTACTAATCACATTATATAGTGATT
This sequence comes from Hipposideros armiger, assembly GCF_001890085.2. NCBI lineage: Eukaryota > Metazoa > Chordata > Mammalia > Chiroptera > Hipposideridae > Hipposideros > Hipposideros armiger. The sequence goes on along the minus strand of NW_017731365.1, from coordinate 6,712,263 downwards.
TTTACATTAGCAAAATTCTATTAAAGTAGACCTCAAGAAATACAATCCAGCTAATGGTAGTAGATTATTTGAAATTAAAGGAATAAAAATATAGGTTAATATTATATAGAGTTACCCCGATTATTCTGTTATTCTCCTGGGAAACATAATTAAATTATTCTGGCCCAAAGCAAAAGTTAGCCAAAGAATAGCTTATTTTGATACTTTTCAGTTTAAGCTACAATGCTGATGTGCAATATTAGCTATATTTTCTGGATTCATTGTAACATTGTAATCTATAATTCTCATATTATTCTTATAGCTCAAAACAACATATACATGGCAAAGGGAGGCTAGAGAGAGAAAACAAAGAGAAATAAAAACAAGAGGAGAGAAAAAGAAAGTTTAAATAGAAACAGAAAATATAAATGGGGGGGCATGAAAGGCAAAGATTGTAGAAAACAAATAAAAACAATGTCTGTTCAACAAGTACTTTATCTTTTTTATTTGATATTGTAAATCAGGTTTATGGTTTGTATACATAGTCTATTAATTTAAGTGCCTCGATATTTTAATTTTAAATTCAACTAATTTATTGATTCTTTTTTTATAATAGTTTTCACTTTATTATATTGAGATTTTCCACAATGGAATCAACAAAGATAGTGTTAATTTATTTCCCTCTATTATCAATAAAATATGATGCTGACATTGGAGAGATAGATTTTATCATAGTAAGAAAGCATCTATCTATTATCAGGAATGGATGGTGTTTTAGCATCTCCAGAGGAGATCCTATTGCTTTCTTGTTGTATTCATATGTGAGCAAAATAATTGATTTTGTAATATTGAACCATCCTTGGATTCCCAGAATTAACCCTATTTCCCAACTGGATCATTGACTATTATTAATGTGGTACTAGATTCTATTGACAAATATTTTATCTGGAATTTTTACAATAGTCATAAATAGTATTAATCTACATTTTTCCTTTATGTTTTATGTTTGTTTACTTCTTTGTCTTTCTGCTATCCTTGTTGGGATATGGTATCAATGTAAGACCACCTTGGAAAAAAAGAATCTGAAGCTTTTATTCTCCTATGTTGCCAAATGGTTTAGAATTATCTTAGAATTATCCGCTCTTCATACATTTGGCATATTTTCCTGGTGTAGTCACCCAGGACTATTATTCTTGTGGAGAGAAAGCTCTTTGATAATNTAGAGCGGCTGTCCAGTGACTGGCAACCGATCTGCCTCACTTGGGAAGAGCACAATGATAATACCAACATGGGCCAGTGAAACAACATCCTCCACAACTAGACTGAAGAACAAAAGGACAGCAACTTGTCTGTTCCCCTCCCCCAATTCCCCAATAAAATCTTAAAATAAATAAATAAATAAATAAATTTCTTAAGGGTATCTAATATAAATGTTAATTTTTAAAATTCAGTCATGTGTCACTTAAAGATAGGGATACTTTCTGAGAAATGTGTTGTTAGGCAATTTCATGTTGGAGCAGTGGTCAGTTTAAGGAACTCTGTGGTATTCATAAAAAGCAAAGGGTGTTTAACACGGAGAGGGTGTAGAACTATGGACTGAATATTCTGACTTCGGAAATTTGTTTTTGGTTCCATTGACCCTATGTGGCACAAAGGGCTCTCTCTGGCATTGAAATGATGGAAGAAATAAAACGTATCTATGCTTCACATCATGACAAGCTGGAAATGTTCAGGGTACCACAGAAAGCTTTTACTAAAGTGGCGGTGGCACTTACTACTTGTTAAGGTGGCTCCTTGTGGACCTGTGTCCTTGTACAGGATCTGAGGTCCTCAACAAAGAATTCACAGCAATGTCCTCTGAAGACCTTCAGGCTCGATCCTGGGAGGGCCACAGCACCCTCTGAATATGTACCACTGAGGGGACCAGCTCTCTATGCTGAAACAGGTCAGTGGCTCACTGACTGGGATGGAATCTGCACTCAAAATTGAGGTGCTGTGGGAGGGAATCTCATGCCAAGCCCCACAGACATCACTCCTGTCAGAGAAAAAAAATTCTTCCTGAACTACATATCCTTCCAGCTCTCACAGGAAATTCAGCTCCATTATAATCTTACGGGGCCACCGCCACATATGCGGTCCACCACTGACCAAAATGTCATTACGTAGCATATGACTGTAGTTATAAAGTGAACACCTGTGTAACAACCACCATCAAGCATAGGCAGACAGACAGACAGACAGGAAATGACATATATGTGCGTAACCATGTCTGGGCTCTTCATTCTGTCTCTATATCTCTATCTGTATATCTACCCCTGCACAAACTCCATTTTGTCTTAATTACTATTGTTTTTTAAGTCTTAATGATTTAAGACTTGTTCTTCTTCATGAGTGCTTTGACTATTCTTAGTCCTTTTGCACAAACTAGATGTCAATTTCTAAAAAAAAAAACCTTGTCAGGATTTTGACTAGGATTGCATAATCATACACACACACATACACATACACACACACACACACACACACGTACACAGAGAAAAAAAGTGATTATCTTTCCAGTATTCATAAATGGTCCAATTCGTGATCACAATATATTTATTTAGGTCTTTAATATCTCTCAATTAAGTTTCATAATTTTGCCATAAACCCTACAAATCTTTTACTAGAGTCACTACTTCATACTTCCTATGTTTTAATATTATTGTATGTGATGTTTGTTTAAACCTAATTTTTATTTGTTGCTGGTATTTAGAAGTATAACTATAATTTTTTATCTAGTCAAGTTGCTAACATCTCTAATTAATTCTAATGATTTATCTATTTTGCCATATATACATAATTATCATTTGTGAATAATGACAATTTTTCCTCCCCTTTTCCTGCCTTAGTGCAGAGAGTAGGACCTGGACTATAAGATGCATAGAGAAAAAAATAGTAGAGGATGGTAATAAGCAAACTTAGTCTTATTCCAAGTTTTGGCCTGGTAAATCCTGAGGAATACTGATAAATAGCAGGGGAGGTCCATTTCCCAAAACTGGAAGTCTCTCAGAGAAGTATTTAATTTTTCATGCTGATTTATTTTTACTGTATGTTTGTATTGCTTCCACTAAAGAGTTAAAGTTTTAAAATGTTATAGGCCTATATATACTAATAGATATTTTCCATATATTTCAATTTAGAAATCTTAAACTATCAAAATACATGCACAATATAATCCAACAAAATTACAATATACATACGTATATTGCAAACAAAATTACCCAATATACATATGTACTAAAAAGGACCTGGAAGAGCACAACCAAGGTGTTAACAGTGGTTAGCTCAGAATAGAAGCAATTATGGATCTTGTACACATTTGTTTTGATTGTGTAATGAGCATATAAACCGTTCTGTAATAAAAACATTTTTAAGTCTACTTTATTTTATAATGTAGAACAGAGCAATTTTCCATAAAATTATTTTAAAAGATATACATACAGAACAAAGTCAAATAAAAAGCACAGAGCAGAGAAATGATTCTGAATGAAAGACGCAGGGAAAGTTTAAGATTTAGAACTGGAATTTGACAGATAAGGGAGAAAAAATTTTTCAGAGCTGAGGGTAAAACAAACAAAAAAATGACACGCAGAGAAACAAGTTAAACACTGAGTAAAATATAGGTCAAAATCAAAGTAGTAAAAACTGACAAAGAAAAGGTATATTATTCACTCTGCCAGGCTAATAAATTTAGATATCATTCAGTAGGCAACTAGTAATTATCAAAAAAGGCAGATTTTTTTTTTTNAGAAGCCATAAGGTTTAATTATATTTAAAAAACTAAAAACTTTGGCACAGTAAAAGCCACTATAAGCATAGTTAAAGTACAAATAACAAATAATAAATTCTGTCAATTTATAGAATAAAAAGGAACACTACCCATAAGATGTGAGGAATTTCTACAAACCAATGACATGAAAAATTAAAAAATAGCCATAGGATTTGACAAGTAAGAAAAAAGAGATGTACATGAACAATAAACACATTAAAAGATGTTCAAGTTTACCAATAACCAAAGAAATACCAATTAAAATAATTTTGGTTGATTAGATAGGCAATGACTGCTACAATCCTAATTCTAAACCACCAATACTATTCTATAGCAACAAAATATACATTGGAACAGTTATGCACAATGACCAAAAGTCTAGAATCGTTTTGATTCCATTTCTTTATAATTTTAAAAATAATTAACCAACCTGGGCCACTTTCATTGAATTCTGGGTAGAACCACCAGCATAATATTCAACTTTGAATTTTTTTACAAGTTCTTCAAACCTGTAAGGAAATCACAGTAGAAAAAGTAAGTTAGCATCTGTCAGCGTCACAATGCAAATTTTTCTGATTAGGTCATTAAAAGAGTGGAATTTTTGAATTACATAATTATGTTGAAGAAATGAATTAAAATACTATATGAAAAACAACTTAGCTAAATTTCCATACTTAAGAAATTTATTCCATAAATGTACAACTATAAGAATTTAAAATATATAGGCTTTCCATAACTAATCATTAAATTAAACAAAAGATAGAAATAAAAATTTGTAAATAATTATAAGCAATGCATACTTTCCTATATTAAGTGTTGATCTCTAGAATCCTTATAAATGTATATTTAATAAGTTTTAAAAGTTTTAGATCATAAAGTTTAAAATTTAAAGAATAGAGAAACTATACTGGGTTGTATGATGCTAGGCAAGTTGCTTGGTGACACAATTTCTGTATATAACACATAAAGGCACAGAGAGAGATGATCTAAGCTTCGATACCTCATTATTTGGGTATATGATTAAAGATACAGAACTTTCCTCCAGGAAAATACATATACTCACATATATGCAACTTTTCATACAAGATGATCCACGTACACCCCTCCTACACACCCCCAGACACTGATTTGAATAAGTCTCAAATTAGATGGCATTTACTAATCTGGATCATAAATTAGGCTATCTCTACTACATATCTCTAACATGTTAGATGCTGTGGGAGATATCTAAAGGGCATAGGCATGTACTTTAATTTCAAAGATTTATAAGCTTTGGAGGGACAAAAGAATGGTTACACATGAAAAAAGAGAAAATTAGAAAATACCAATTTCTCAACAAAATGTATACAATACACTTAGAATATTTTCATTAACTAAAAAATCAATCCCATACCCTTTAGGAATGAAAACTAAATCTCGCCATCATTTTGCCCCACCTCAAGCAACGACTAATCTACTTTCTATCTCTGTAATTTTGCCTAGACATTTCATATAAATGGAATCATATAATACATGTATAGTTTTGTTAACTGGATTCTTTCACTTAGAATGTTATCAAGGTTCATACGTGCTGTAGCATATATCAGTACTTTATTCCTTTTTATGGCTGAATAACATTCTATTATATGGATATACCACATTTTTTTTTCCATCCATCCAGCAATGAACACCTGAGTTGCTTTCATCTTATAGCTATTGTGAATAATGCTGCTATGAACATTCACATACAAGGTTCTGTGTGGACATAATATTTTCATTTCTCATCACTATATACCTTGAAGTGGGGCTGCTGAATCAAATGTTAACTCTATGTTTAACTTTTTGAGGAACTGCCACACTATTTTCCACTATGTGCCTAATTTTTTCTCAGAAACAATACAGGGAAATCTGCCTAATTACTATATGAAAAAGACACAACTAGAGAATAATAGTTTCTATAAATTAACTTTACCATTGTTAATTTTTTTAAAAACTCATTAAGTGAATGGATGACATGAGCAATAAAAATGGGCACAAATAAAAAAAATAAGATGAAGAGAATAAAGCTGAAGTTAAGAAAAATACCCAGAAATTGCACAGAAAATATGAGATGAAAAGTATGAAAGACAAATTAAAAGGCACTGAGGATGGATTAGGTGGCCCAAGATTCATTTAACAAGAATGACAGAAGAATAGAGATAATGAAGGGTAAAAAAAAATAGAGATAATGAAGGGAAAAGTTCTGAAAAAAGAAAAAATATATATAATCTTCAGATTTGTCCAAACACAAAGCAAGTCTACTAAGGAGTGGGGGCTAGGATTCATACTTGGACATACTTGTTAAATTTCAGAATCTCATATTAAGAGAAAAACTTAAAAGCTTCTAGAGTGAAAATTAACAGATTACCTAAAAAGGAATAAGAATCAGAATAACATCAGACTTCATAAAGAATACAGGATGTGAAAAGGCAATGGTATATTGTATTCTGTGCTAGAAGAAAAAAAAATGTTTTCAAAACAGAATTCAATATCCATTCAGATTATTAACTCAATGGTAAGGAAAAATATTCCCCAGCCTTTACCCATACAAAAAAATATATTACTAGGGAGGAGGTGTATCAATCAAAAGGAAATATAGAAAGATGGCATGGATTTTTAAAAAGTGAAAAAGTTAGAACTGTTTATGATTTTGGAAAAGTCAAGGAATCCAGAAAGAAATTTAAAGTGGATCCTTATTACATGTAAAACTCTACCCTAAGTAGCAAAACTTTTAATAACAAAGGATTGTATTTTCTATAAATCTATCCAATCACACTACTTGGTTCTACAGAGAATAATATTTACCTAATTCTCTGGTAATTATGTTTCATTTTTTATTTTAGAATCTATGCAGATGTGAAACAGATAACATTTATTTACCTATAGTTGTGAAACTATGTAAAAACATCATATATAACACTGACATTTTGAAGGTGGGAGAGTGGCAAGGTGAAAGGAAAAGCATTCTAATTCTCTCTCCTTTAATTGAAAACAGTAAGTATCTCAAATGTTAAAAATCAACTTTTCAAAAAGAGATTTTAAGTATATTGTTTAAAGTCAATCAGTAGGAAAATTAAAATATATGAAATAATGTAAATAAGACAATGAGGAAGGGAAAAAATGGTAAAATAGTATGACTGCACTATATTCTTTATCTTCTAAACAAGAGTAAATAGAAGTGTAAATTTATTAATTCAAGAATGGGGCATAACCATATTATTTAGATTTATAATGGTAAGCTAAAAACATTAACCATTAGTATTTGCAGATCTATGAAGTAGAGGGAAGTTTTTTTTTTTTAGTTCAGTTTTGTTTTATTATAAATTTCTTGGGCTGGCCGAGTGGCGCCCAAGTGTGGCTAAGAGTTGGCTTGGGA
>NW_017731365.1:6693094-6700917 GCF_001890085.2 Hipposideros armiger | reverse complement strand
GAAACCTAAACGAATAAAATGTACAGCTTTTATGATGCTGAAAATTCCAGAGGGCATGTTACTTAAATAAAAGGCTAGAGAAAACCTGGATTCAGTGCTTATCAAACTTCTGGATGAGCGTTTCCGGTGGACAGAAGCAAACAAAGAATAACATCAACATATTTGATATTAAAATATTTAAAACTTTTCTACATAAAAACAAAATCAAACATAAAAAATTTAAAATATATAAAGAAATGTTTAACTAATATAAAAAGTGGCTATTATATTTACTTAAAATATATTTCAAATATTTAATATATCTTAATTTTAAATGATTTCATGAATTCAATTATTTTAAAATATTGTTTTAATATTCTCATACAAAGGAGAAATAAAATTATGATTTAGATAAATGAACAACAAACAGAAGAAAGATGATATATATTGAAAAATAATCAGCCTCATTCATTAGTAATCAAATATATATAAACAGAGATTTCTGCACATTAAATTAGGCAAGGGTATAAATTATAATACTCAGCATTAGTACAGATGTGAAAAAGCTGACATAACCATGTTAGTGACAGAACACTTTTGGAAAGTAATTTGGCAATACATATCAAGAATCACAAAAATGTTTATACTCTATTATCATAAAATTCCATTTCTAAGACTCCACCTTAGGGAAGTAATCCAAATCACTATATGCAAGAGCTGCTCATCCTACCATAATATATAATAAAAAAACAACAACACATATATCTAAAAAATAGGAAATGATTGAGTAAATTATGGTAATTATCTTGGAAGGAATATAATAAAGTTCATATAATAATTATTTATATGCTACATTATTCTAGGAAGAAATTATCACTGCATATAAAGACTTCTATAATATAGAGTGAATAAATACATTAAACAAATGTGTGAAAATGACATTAGAAATAGAGGTAGCAAATTAAGATGAAGTTGTAGGAACACAAACTATAAGACATGAATAGTTGTAGTTTATGAAGACCAAAATATAATATGGAATGGCCTTATATTTGCTGTTGAAAAACATTATCAGAATATAAAAATGTATTCGACATGCTCATTAATTTTCTTTAGAAATTAAAAAAAATGACCAAAGGAAATATATTAACATGCCAACAATATTTTTGATATAAGCCTTTTCCTTTTTAATATTTTGTACAATTTGATCATGTGCTTATATTCATTTTGCAATGAAAGCATTTTTACTAAGGGAAACTTTTAAATAAAAACTAATGTCACTGGAATGTAATTCAGAATTTCTTGACAAATACCTTATAGAAAAAAAAAATCAAAAAGCAATATACATATACTTCTAAAGAAGCATTAATACTTGTTCTGATAGTGTATAAGAGAACTGAAATTCTAAGCAATGCTTTCCACCCTTACATCACATATTCTTAAATACTTTATAAACAATTGAGAATTCCTGACAATTAATATGATGGCTATCTATATAACTGCTTTGTTTTGGGGAAGAAAAGTAAAACACAGGGTTTCAGACACTAATGTGGTAGGCAAAGCTAGGAATAAACACTAGTTCATTGATCCCAGCTTAGTATTAAATGTCTTGAGACACAGTACCACCTCAGAGTGGTACAATGCACAAGGTATTAAATGAGATGATCAAATACAGACATTTAAAGTCTACTACAAGACAACACTGACTTCTGGTAACAATAAAAATATTACTGATAATCATAAGTATGCTACTAGCAGCAGCAGATAGCTTCTAATTGTAGAACAGCCTGGCAGTGACTAAATGACCAAAATAAACACAGGCAAGCTAACATCATCCATCTCTTAAAATAAAAGTCCTTTTGGCCTTGAAATCAAGGTAGAAGTATTAATGGAAATAAATACAGGATGGTATATTACAAATAAATCACTTTTTTAAAGGCAATAAAAATTATACTAACTACAACTTGGGCAGATTGGTTACGGGAAGGAAATTTTAATGGAAGAGAATTATGATCTATACTAAAGAGAGAGTAGCTAAAATCTGCTGCTTGTGGGCCCGGCCGAGTGGCTCAGTTGGTTAAGAGCTCGAGCTCTGAGCAACAGGGTTGCTGGTTCGACTCCTGGCCCAAGCTGAGCTGCCACTGAGTTGCCAACAGGTGGCAGGATGGCTCAGCTAAAGAAAAAATCTGCTGCTTGCCATTAATGTGTGCCAATTGCTTCTTAAGATTCCCAACTAGTTTCCATTTTATAAAGTTAGAATGAAGAACAGTAAATAATTTTTCAATGAGTTTTAAGAGGTTAGATTAACAATAGCAAAACTAAGCAGAGTTGAACACAATGTGATAAGCCTGTTCTGCTTTGAAAACTTAGCACTCATGAATAAAGAATACCCGGCACACAAATGTAAAGAAAACTAGGAGTGTGAAAAGGAGAATAATATTTGTTGGAAGATGATAATATAACAATGTATATTCACTATACCTTAGAAAAACAATCACAGAAATCTAACTCCAATGACTGAGATCCATACATGAAGAATTGAATGAAAAAGTACGTCTTACTCTCATAACCTGAGGATCAATTATGGTCTAGTTCAATTTGTAAGATTTAAAGAAAGTTTTAAAATCTAGAGCACTTTTTTTTTTAATTGGGTAACAGTGTGTTTTTTTCCAGGACCCATCAGCTCCAAGTGAAGTAGTTGTTTCAATCTAGTTGTGGAGGGTACAGCTCAGCTGCCCGTACGGGGATCGAACCAGCAACGTTGGTGTTGTGAGCACTACGCTCTAACCAACTGAGCTAACTGGCTGCCTCATAGAGTGTTTTGAATTTCTATCTTCATTTGGTGAAATCTATGGCAAATAAGCATAGATTTTAACATCATTACTCATTAAGGAAATCCAAATTAAAACCATAAGGAGATACATCTATTAGAATGGCTTTAAAAAACTGACAATACTTAGTGGAACAAGGATGTGGAGCAACTGAAACTCTCATACATTGATGATGGAAATGGAAAATGGTACAACCTCATGAGACAACAACTTGGCAATTTCTTTAAACATTAGACATTTACTCACCAGATAACTCAGGTACAGGACTGTTTATAACAGCCTTATTTATAATCACCAAATACTTCAAACAACCCAAATGTCCATTAATTAGTGAATGGATAAACAAATTGTGGTATATCCATACAAGGAATACTATTAAGCAATAAAAAGAACTAAACATTCAAGAATATGGATGAATCTCATTAGTATTATGCTATGTGAAAGAAGCCAGACATAAAAAGGACTACATACACTATGATCCCGTTTATTTGACATTCTGGGTATGGCAAAGCTATAGGGACAGAAATCAGAGTAGTGGTTGCCAGGAGCTGAAGGAAGAGAGGAGAAATTGACTATAAAAAGTTGGTTTTGGTGGGCAAAGAAATGTTCTATTTTGGTGATGGTTACACAAGTGTATACAGTTGTCCAAACTCAAAAAATTTCACACATAAAAAGATGCATTTTGGGCTGGCCGAGTGGCTCAGTTGGTTAAGAGCTCGCTCAAGAGTGCAAGCTCTGAGCAACAGCGGTTTGATTCCCGGCCCGAGCTGAGCTGCCGCTGAGCTGCCAACAGGTGGCAGGATGGCTCAGCTNACACACACACACACACACGTACACAGAGAAAAAAAGTGATTATCTTTCCAGTATTCATAAATGGTCCAATTCGTGATCACAATATATTTATTTAGGTCTTTAATATCTCTCAATTAAGTTTCATAATTTTGCCATAAACCCTACAAATCTTTTACTAGAGTCACTACTTCATACTTCCTATGTTTTAATATTATTGTATGTGATGTTTGTTTAAACCTAATTTTTATTTGTTGCTGGTATTTAGAAGTATAACTATAATTTTTTATCTAGTCAAGTTGCTAACATCTCTAATTAATTCTAATGATTTATCTATTTTGCCATATATACATAATTATCATTTGTGAATAATGACAATTTTTCCTCCCCTTTTCCTGCCTTAGTGCAGAGAGTAGGACCTGGACTATAAGATGCATAGAGAAAAAAATAGTAGAGGATGGTAATAAGCAAACTTAGTCTTATTCCAAGTTTTGGCCTGGTAAATCCTGAGGAATACTGATAAATAGCAGGGGAGGTCCATTTCCCAAAACTGGAAGTCTCTCAGAGAAGTATTTAATTTTTCATGCTGATTTATTTTTACTGTATGTTTGTATTGCTTCCACTAAAGAGTTAAAGTTTTAAAATGTTATAGGCCTATATATACTAATAGATATTTTCCATATATTTCAATTTAGAAATCTTAAACTATCAAAATACATGCACAATATAATCCAACAAAATTACAATATACATACGTATATTGCAAACAAAATTACCCAATATACATATGTACTAAAAAGGACCTGGAAGAGCACAACCAAGGTGTTAACAGTGGTTAGCTCAGAATAGAAGCAATTATGGATCTTGTACACATTTGTTTTGATTGTGTAATGAGCATATAAACCGTTCTGTAATAAAAACATTTTTAAGTCTACTTTATTTTATAATGTAGAACAGAGCAATTTTCCATAAAATTATTTTAAAAGATATACATACAGAACAAAGTCAAATAAAAAGCACAGAGCAGAGAAATGATTCTGAATGAAAGACGCAGGGAAAGTTTAAGATTTAGAACTGGAATTTGACAGATAAGGGAGAAAAAATTTTTCAGAGCTGAGGGTAAAACAAACAAAAAAATGACACGCAGAGAAACAAGTTAAACACTGAGTAAAATATAGGTCAAAATCAAAGTAGTAAAAACTGACAAAGAAAAGGTATATTATTCACTCTGCCAGGCTAATAAATTTAGATATCATTCAGTAGGCAACTAGTAATTATCAAAAAAGGCAGATTTTTTTTTTTTAATGATGACAACACTGTTTTGAGGACAGGGAAGAGTAAAAAGGCAGATTGCCTCCCTTTAGAATATATAATTCAAACCGAAGAAGCTAGAGAGGGCTAGAAAGAAGTGATCAAGCTAAGGAATCATTTCTGATGTGGAAGACACAGCATGTGATAAATAACTAGAATTGGAACACGTGGCAGAGGGATGACAATTCTGAGATTTCCAGTTCGGATGACCAGTTGGATGGTGTTAGAAAAGGAAATACAAAAAAGAAGAAAAATCATTCAGAGCAAAGGGAAGTCCTAAGTAAATGACTAACAAACCAAGAAACATTTCTGTTTAGGGAACTGACTGCAGTGAGACAAGATTTGTTCTCTTTAATCGTTTCCATAGATTGGGCACATAAATCATATCTTGGTTTTCTCTGTATACTTTCTGGCTAAGACAAAATGTTCTGTTTGTCTATGTCAAAACTATCAATGTACCCTGTGGACTATGCCAGGAAATGATGAAGGACTGTGTATCTTTAATGAAACAAACAAAAAATGCAGGCTAAAATATTAATAAACTATAATCAAAAGTATGATTATAAATTTATAGGGAAATAATCAATTATGTAAAAATCAAGTATTTTCTAAGTTGTTTAGGGATAAAAGAGTTTATGATATGTTTACATTTTATGGAAAACTTCTAAATATTTCCATTAAGAGATTATTTTCTACAGAGAGTGAGGTGTGGCAATTTTGAACTTGATAGACCCTTTCTTACTTTCTCCTTTTGGTTGAGCTTCTTTGCCATCTGAACTGAGTGGGCATATGAAACACCTCATTCAAAAAGCTGACAGAATTGAAAGGACAGTAGCTAATCCACTTTCCTACTATTAATCTATCTGTGAAACCTAAACGAATAAAATGTACAGCTTTTATGATGCTGAAAATTCCAGAGGGCATGTTACTTAAATAAAAGGCTAGAGAAAACCTGGATTCAGTGCTTATCAAACTTCTGGATGAGCGTTTCCGGTGGACAGAAGCAAACAAAGAATAACATCAACATATTTGATATTAAAATATTTAAAACTTTTCTACATAAAAACAAAATCAAACATAAAAAATTTAAAATATATAAAGAAATGTTTAACTAATATAAAAAGTGGCTATTATATTTACTTAAAATATATTTCAAATATTTAATATATCTTAATTTTAAATGATTTCATGAATTCAATTATTTTAAAATATTGTTTTAATATTCTCATACAAAGGAGAAATAAAATTATGATTTAGATAAATGAACAACAAACAGAAGAAAGATGATATATATTGAAAAATAATCAGCCTCATTCATTAGTAATCAAATATATATAAACAGAGATTTCTGCACATTAAATTAGGCAAGGGTATAAATTATAATACTCAGCATTAGTACAGATGTGAAAAAGCTGACATAACCATGTTAGTGACAGAACACTTTTGGAAAGTAATTTGGCAATACATATCAAGAATCACAAAAATGTTTATACTCTATTATCATAAAATTCCATTTCTAAGACTCCACCTTAGGGAAGTAATCCAAATCACTATATGCAAGAGCTGCTCATCCTACCATAATATATAATAAAAAAACAACAACACATATATCTAAAAAATAGGAAATGATTGAGTAAATTATGGTAATTATCTTGGAAGGAATATAATAAAGTTCATATAATAATTATTTATATGCTACATTATTCTAGGAAGAAATTATCACTGCATATAAAGACTTCTATAATATAGAGTGAATAAATACATTAAACAAATGTGTGAAAATGACATTAGAAATAGAGGTAGCAAATTAAGATGAAGTTGTAGGAACACAAACTATAAGACATGAATAGTTGTAGTTTATGAAGACCAAAATATAATATGGAATGGCCTTATATTTGCTGTTGAAAAACATTATCAGAATATAAAAATGTATTCGACATGCTCATTAATTTTCTTTAGAAATTAAAAAAAATGACCAAAGGAAATATATTAACATGCCAACAATATTTTTGATATAAGCCTTTTCCTTTTTAATATTTTGTACAATTTGATCATGTGCTTATATTCATTTTGCAATGAAAGCATTTTTACTAAGGGAAACTTTTAAATAAAAACTAATGTCACTGGAATGTAATTCAGAATTTCTTGACAAATACCTTATAGAAAAAAAAAATCAAAAAGCAATATACATATACTTCTAAAGAAGCATTAATACTTGTTCTGATAGTGTATAAGAGAACTGAAATTCTAAGCAATGCTTTCCACCCTTACATCACATATTCTTAAATACTTTATAAACAATTGAGAATTCCTGACAATTAATATGATGGCTATCTATATAACTGCTTTGTTTTGGGGAAGAAAAGTAAAACACAGGGTTTCAGACACTAATGTGGTAGGCAAAGCTAGGAATAAACACTAGTTCATTGATCCCAGCTTAGTATTAAATGTCTTGAGACACAGTACCACCTCAGAGTGGTACAATGCACAAGGTATTAAATGAGATGATCAAATACAGACATTTAAAGTCTACTACAAGACAACACTGACTTCTGGTAACAATAAAAATATTACTGATAATCATAAGTATGCTACTAGCAGCAGCAGATAGCTTCTAATTGTAGAACAGCCTGGCAGTGACTAAATGACCAAAATAAACACAGGCAAGCTAACATCATCCATCTCTTAAAATAAAAGTCCTTTTGGCCTTGAAATCAAGGTAGAAGTATTAATGGAAATAAATACAGGATGGTATATTACAAATAAATCACTTTTTTAAAGGCAATAAAAATTATACTAACTACAACTTGGGCAGATTGGTTACGGGAAGGAAATTTTAATGGAAGAGAATTATGATCTATACTAAAGAGAGAGTAGCTAAAATCTGCTGCTTGTGGGCCCGGCCGAGTGGCTCAG
>NW_017731365.1:6681062-6689959 GCF_001890085.2 Hipposideros armiger | reverse complement strand
CTCTCTCTCTCTTCATGCTTCTATATACATATGTATGCATCTACCTACCTACTCAGAAAGACATACACATGGACACACAGAGACATACATAAAGCACATATGAAACTCAAAATAATCCTATAATATAATTAAGATTAATACAATTCTCAATTTTCTAAGTAAAGACACAAATTTAGAGTTTTAGTGACTCACTTTTTAAAATTTTCGATTTTGAAATGGTTTCAATGAAAAGACTGCAAGAGTAATACAGAGAACAGCTGTACACCTTTTGCCAAGATTCACCATTTTTGCATGTTTTTCCTTTTCCTCTATACATATATAAGTATCTAGTGATTCCAAATATTTTGAGTAGTTGTAGATATAATGCACTTTTACTATTTGTAATACCTCAGTGAAAATTTCCTCAGAAGATGAAGTTTATATCTATGAAATCATTTAATTCTATGGGTTTGTATGGATACGTCAAATTCTAATCCAACACAATCCAAAGCCATCGTCTTCTCTCATTTCTTGTCACCTCCCTTTCTATTACGGATCTCTCTTTTTCCACAGTGAGACCCTTGCTCTCATGTCCAGGACAGGGCTCAGTGACCCTACTGGATAAGCCCCCACAGAGCAAAAAATAGTAATCTAACTGGAATGGACAGCAGATGATACACCAGGAAGAGGGTTTGCCTGATCTTGCTGAATGTCCAAAACACAAATCTGGGACCTATGTTGGACTTTCACTTTCCAGGAGTGATTGTGTCTCTTCTTGAACTACATTCTCCATATCTCCCTTCTTTTTCACAGTCTCTTGAGCCTCCCGCCCACCTCTCTACTCTCCAAAGTTACAGACATAGAAGCAACAAGAGCTCAATTAGAATATGATGTTTCTTCCTCTACTTATGAGAAATTTGAATTCTTAGTATGTACTGTCTACTAACAATTCTGAAGGTACAGGTTATATGTGACGGTACTTGCATCCCTTGTTTTAAGAAGGATGAGGAAAGGCAGATTCGTTATCCTCCAAGCCCACGGTAAGTGACTTGTGATGGATTTCTCACAATTCGTAAGTGGCAGACTCAGGACTGGGAAACCCACCCAATAATTAAGAAAACATTAAAATCATATAAAATAAATATAAAAATATTTAGAATACCTTATGGCCTGCAATTAAATGAATTACTTTTTAATAAAAGACAGTTGTACTTAATTCTTTTTCAGATGCATCCAGAAGATGCTTCTGAAAAGTCAGAAAGATAAGAAGAAAATTATAAAGAAGGAAAAAAGGAGAGAAGAAATTAAAGAACAGAAATGGCTCTTTAAATTTTAATGTGCATTTTTTTCTAGTTACCTGATAAGGAACAAATACTTGAAATGAGAAAGATTTCATGATTATACTCTCTAACTTAGCACCAGTAATTCTTATATTTAAAAAAATCCTTATAAATAAGATATAAGAAGAATTATGAACAGGAAAATGTACACAAAACCACCCTTTACAATTTTTAGCTCTAAATTAGTGCAATTGCTTCCTACTTGCACAATAACTAAAGCCTTTTTTAATCCCAGTCGGGGGAAAAAATTTAAAGCTCAGCAAATATCATAAGATAAAGAATATCTCATTGTGCTAACATCACAACAGCACAGAAACAAACATCAACAATTTTGAACATTTAGTAAAGGAGGACACATGAGGGATTAAACAGAAGTAAAATCTTAACAGTAAAACGCAAATAAATTAACTTCCTTAAAAACACATTCATAACTGCCAACTAGTGTTTTTGATGAAGTTCTTTCCTGAACTTCTCATCTAAACAAATAATAAATGAAAAAACATCAGTTAATTCTAAACAGGTTATACTTATTAAGACCAAATGTTAATAGAATAACATGGGAGGAAATCTATAGGCAAATTGTAAGATTCAAAGCTTTGAAATCTTTTACCACAAATGTTTAGTGAGGTTGAAAAAATTCACTTAAATGTCAGTTTGATAAAAGCCAAAAGAACATTTCCCACATGTGTTTATATTTAAGCATATTTTAAAAGGATGGAAAAAGTAACAGTCATTCAAAACTAAGGTTAAGCTATTAGTTCATAAGGATTGTAATTTAAAGGTATTTCTCCAACCTCTAACTTTATTTTCTTTGATAAGAAAGAAGTTTTAAGCATGTGTTACTTAGATAAATTCTCATTCAACTCTAAAATGTTTAAACTTTAATTATTCCCATTTATAACTCTGAAGATGAATGAAGTTTTGCACATGAGATAATGAAAAATACTGTTGAAAAGCACTTTGCATGTAAGTATATATGATTAAAATAAAATGAGTTATTCCTAAATTCAGATGCATTCAGATATTCCTAAATTCAGATATGTACATTAGGTTTCTACGCATTACAAAAACACACAACAAAATTTCACTAAACCAATTTACAACTTTCATTAAATAGTAAAATTGTTTGCCATTTACTTTTAAACCATATAAGAAAAAGCCATATATAAGGAAAAGAGAAATACTGCAGGACAGTGGTTCTCAAAATAAATTTTAAAAAATGTAGTCTCCTGGTAAACCTAACATGTCATCCATATGTCCACAGTCAGTTCTAAAACATAAATTATACCTTTTCCCTCCAATATTGGTTTGTTTCAGCTATTATTTCTATCACAGAATCCATGGTTTGTAAAGGGGCCTTAGTTTCTCTGATCATAGAAAAATTCTAGAAACACATGTAACAGATATGGAGAAAAAGTATTCAAGCAATAATTAGTCATTTTTCCTCTACCAAACTTTAAAAAAATATCACTTATCAGAAACAGTCAAACACTTAAATCTCTTATCAAAGAGTAACATATGGAATTTCTGATTCTGAGTAGCATAGAGCAGGACATGGCCAGCATTCCTACTGACAACAACTAGAAACATCATATAAATTATAAATCATTAAAGGTTCCAAAGAGCGATGGAAGCAACAAGGACCAAATGAATAAATGTACAGGGAGGCGAGAATTGTTCAGAGGGCAGGAGAGAACTGGCAGCTGCTTGTCCAACCTGTCCAAATTTGTAGTCAGCAGCATGGGGTTAGAAAAATAAAATTGGACATATCGAGGACCTCTAACACAGCTGATTTGCCCTGGAACACATTTGCTAAATTCTGAAGCTGAATGGTAAGCTAAGAAGGTTAACCAAAATCACCTTAAAAAGCAGAAAGTTCTCCCCGTCTGGCAGTGCTTACAAAACAAAGACAGACCGGGAGAAAAGAAACTAAAAACACAGGAGCGAAGATTAAAAACTGAAGATACACAGACCATTTTGCCTTGGGGACTGAGAGAGAACATGTATCTATACTGATTACATCTAGAAGCTGAAAATTCAGATTTGGGGCTTAGCAGAACACTGGTATGGGAGTGGAGGCCAAGGAGGTTAAAATAAAAAAAAGGTAGGGTTTTCAGCCATAAACTCGGAAACTGAGCAACTAAACTGACAAAAGCTCACTTTCCCACTTGAGGTATTTGCTGAATTTTGAAGGTGGGTCAGGCAGGAGGATAAAGAATTAGGCTGGAAACCTCTTAGAACAATTCTGGTGCCCTTGTTCTGGTAGACTGTTTCAGAGTGGATGAGACAAAGACCTCATGGTCTCAATTAAAAGTCCTAGAAGGTCAAGTTCTAGAAACAGATAACTAGAGTAGACTGAATCTATCAAAACTGAAAAATAAACCTTGATTTGGCTTAATCCTTGATTGTATTAAAGTGATAGGACCTTACTCCATATCAGCCTTGTAAAGAAAAGGGTGAACACTCTGGTAGAAGATAAAATCTGACGATATACATTCTTAAATAAATAATGTCTGGCAAACAATAAACAACTGATATACAAATGGGCAAAATAATTTGACAAAAAACAAAAAATGAAAAAACAAGAAAAAACTTTCAGAAAAGTTTCTGACAATGGAAATAAAGAAATGGACTTCAAAATAACTATGATTAACATTTTTAAGGAAACAAAGGAAAGGATACACAAACTAGATGAAAGAATGGAGAATTTCAACAGAGTTAAATTATAACAAAAAGAACAAAATAAACATCTAGAACTAAATAATTTGATATATGAGTTTAAGAATTCATTGACTAAGTTTAAACTATTCTCTCTGCATGTTCCTACTACTTGGCCAGATATGGGCTCAGTCATTGAAGTGTGTGTCAGAACTGGGTAAAGACCTAGTACTCTGGCTAAAGGATCAATAAGGAGAACTCTAGGGAACCCCAAAATACTAGGAATCTTGAAACATCTGAAAAAAAAAAAGAAAGACGCAGCGAAGAAATAGAAGTTATAGGAATCAAATAAAAATTCAATAACTGAAAATTTGAAACTCGCTAGATAGGCTCAATAGCAAAATGGAGTAGAATTAAGATTCAGTGTGCTTGAAGAGAGATCAATGAAAATGTTCCAGTCTGAATAACAGAGGGAAAAATGATTTTTAAAAAATGAACAAAGACCTATGAAATAATATTAAAAGGCCTAACATTTATGTCATCAGAATTCCAGAAGAAGAAGAAAAAATGCAGTTCAGAAAAAAATTTTGAAGAAATAATTGCTTGAAACTTCCCAAATTTGATTAAAGACACACTCCTACAGTAGGCTCAGAAACACCAAATAGGATAAATCCCCGAAGAAATCTATGTCCAGACACATGAGAAGAACCTAGAGAGTAGAAGTGGGTGGAATATCAATATATAAGAGCAAAAGTTACCAGCAGAGAGGCAGGGAAACAAAGACCCACCTACCAAAAAACAAAAGAAAAAAGGAACCAGAAGAAAGTGAGATTTCAGAAAGGAAGGAGGGAATATCTAGCATAGCCAAATTCCTTACTAAGGACATAAAAGACAAATTTCATATTAATATGACCAAAATATGATTTCACATGGCAACTCATCAGGGTAGACAGCATTCCTGAATGGTTAAAAGCAAAGGCTCTAGTGTCAGACAGACATGGCTATTATTTCAGGTTCATCTAATTGTCTGATCTGACATAGGGTCTTAACTTTTCTGAGATTAAGTTTCCTCATTTGTAAAATGTGATATTAAACACCATACATGTTTTTGCATTCCATAATATTTAAGCACCATGCTTGACAGATACTGGATGTATACACACACACACACACACACACACACACACACACACAAAATAATGAATAAATGAATGAATGAATGGACAAACTATGGAAAGATTAAAAGAGTCTTCTTACTGTTGCTGCTGCTGCTGCTGCTGTTAGGTTTTTAAGAAAGTACAGACTACCAAGCTGTACCCATTTTAACAAAATTAAGTTTTTCTCAAATATTTTTCTTAAAGAATTTGACATTGATTTGGGTTTTGCCTATGTACCAGATGCCTACTGGACATGAGGTAGAAAATTAAGGCAAAAGAACTCAAAAAAACAAGAACAAAGGACATTGTTATTAGAGACAAATTAAACTACAGGATATAAATTTTAGGTTAACACTTAAATATGCTGTTACCTGGTGAGAAAAATCAAAATCAAATTGTTAAAAACAACCGAGATCAGATAAGGTGCTCCTACTTGCTTCCCCTATAACAGGCTCAAGATGAGAAAGAAAAGTGTGTGTGTGTGGGGGGGGGGGGGGCATTTTTTTACTTTCATTTAATTCCTTCTCTTCCAATCAATAAAAAACATGACCTCTCTGTTGGAGGATTATGCCAGTGCTTTGAACATAGTAAACACTCAATAAATGTTACCAACTATTTTTATAATTGTCAAGGAAAAAGTTAGTTGTTGATTTTGCAAGAATATTCAATTCAGCTTTCCTCTAAAACAATTAAATGGTTGACATTTTAAGTTTTTCATATTCAAACTCCCCAACATTTTAGAAAACACTTGATGTGAAACATTCTCAATCCCTAGTTTACTAAGTTATGAAGAATAAAATCTACTGCATAACCCTTTAAACAATTAACCAAATGTCACAGCTATAAAAACAAATACTAACCACTTAAGAATGTTGATTCAAAGCACATAAAATTATTTTTTACATGACTGTAAATGCAATTTCCATTTTGATTTCACCTTTTAAAAGCAAGGATTTTGAAAATTTATCAGTATAGAAGTTTTATCTTAGGTATGTCTTTGCAGCAAAATACATTAAAACCAATATGAAAAGTATTTAGATACTGAGATGTTCTCTTTCATCTTCCAAATACTACCAACAGAGATTACAATAAAGAAAACCACAAGTTCGCTGAAGTTTAAAACATCTGGGGAATATCTTCAGATATTCATTCTTAAGAGCTCCATGTTAAAGAACAGCCTGAAGGGTAGATGATAAATCTGCTCTAAAAGTGGAAGTGTGTTTTTAATCCTATTGAATATAAACAGACTGAAAAAAAGAAGAGAGAGAAAAGAAAAAAGAAACTATAATTCAGGAGCAAAGGGCCAAGAGACAAAAATGCTCCATAAAAGGAAACTAAAAATAAACACTATGGCTCAATTACAAAATACATAGGACTTAATTCCAAAATAATCTGAGAATAAAATGATTTCAGAGGTATTTGCAACCAAATGGTAACTGTCGATAATCCTTTATAATTGCTAACTAAAGAATATTGGGTGATGGGTTCAGATTACAAATATTCCTTGATGAAAGATATTTCTCCAGCTATAAATTCTCAAGAGATAATAAATTCTCAGAAAGCTATTATAAAGAATAACTTAATTTATATCTAAAAATCTGAAGATGTATCTTTGTTTTGCATCAAGTTAATATTAATGCAAAGGTTTGTTTCATAAAAAGATTATTTGCCAAAATGTACAATATAGAATGTATCAAGGTATGACACATGAGATCCTAAAACTTCTATTTCCCACAGAATTTAAAATAAAACTGCCCATGAAGTTTCTTAATTTGAAGTATTCACATTGTCTTTTAAAACAGCCACCAACACTGGACTCAGTACAATATAGAATATAAATTCTTTTCAGTACATACTGAATTTCAAAAGTAAAAATCTTTGAGCAAACAAATGATCATCAGTCAATTTGGAAGCAAAGCAAATAAAAAAGGGTAAAAAAGGCAAAACCCTAAATTCCAAAGTCATCCAGCTACTACAGGAGAAGAGCATGTTTGTTGTAGGATATCCTACAAGATACACTCTACTGACATAATTTACAGGTCAATCTCTTCCCAACACTTCAAAGAATTAAATTACATTATATAGACAATAAACTTGTCCTAATTTGTAAATTTTTAGTATTTTCTAAATGCAAGAATGCTAAATGAGAATAAAAAACAATCAAACCAACGTATAACTGTTTTCTAATTAGACATACCATTATTCTTTAAGGAGGAAAGGGGACGGGTCAGAAAGCTTTCTCTGTCAAAGGCCAGGTAATAAATATTTTAGATTTTGAGGGTAAAAAGAAAAACTCAAGGATATTATTTAAGTGGTTGTCAAACGAGAGAAAATAAATTTCCAAAACAGTTTTGCTGATGAAATTAAAAATATAATTGAGTGATTTTTGTTTCTTTGTAATTCAGGTCTACTAATAACAATGTAATTCTTTGATGGGGGAGGGTAATAACATTTCATTTAACTGGTGTTCAAAGTTACTGTTCCCTAGCATCAAAAAATGATTGCATATGTTAACATTCATCTATGAGATTTTATATATTTCAACTTTGAAAATGTCTTTTCACACATACTGCCAAATATTGATACCAATCCACAAGCATATGATTTTAATTGAGCATATTCATCACTTAGAAGGCATTTGTAGAATTCTATTATAGTGGTCTCTTGATATTTGCCTTTTAGTATATCCCTACATTACAGACTAATCACTTCCAAGGTTAGGTGGAGGCATTGTTGGAGGATTTTATTTTTTTTAAGATTTTATTGGGAGGGGAACAGCACTGGGGAATTGGGGGAAGAGGAACAGACAAGTTGCTATTGTTTTGTTCTTTAGTCTAGTTGTGGAGGATGTTGCTTCACTGACCCAAGCTGGCACCATCGTTGCACTCTACCTGGGTGAGGCAGATCAGTCGCCAACCTCTGGACGACTGCTCACGCTGGCTGCCGGCTACACATGGTAGCTTATGGCAGCCCACTGCAGCAGAGGACTGCAGCAAGGGACTGCAGCCTACGCCATCGCAGGCGACCCACGGCAGCCCAGCTCCAGGTCGAGCTGTTGTTCAGCATCTTAGCTGTGGAGGGCAGTGTCACTGGCCCTCAAATGTGGGATCCGAACCGGGGCCCTCTGGCATCCCAAGCCAGTTCTTAACCAACACGCCACTCGGCCGGCCCTTTGGAGGATTTTTAAATACTTTCCTTTGCACTTCCAATCAAGGTCTGAAGAATACTGCTGGAACCGTAGATTCAGCCTGGAAAATATATCTGCTACAAATGAATATGGGAATGGAAATAACACCTCTTGTTTTTACTTTCTACAGAATGAAACGTACATAAAGTAGTTTGATATTACTTGTGATTTAAACTACATTTAGTCACTGTAAAATGACTACCATAGTATAAGTTTCACATATAAGTGCTGTTGGGGGGGTAGGGGGGAGGAAGGCAGGGGTGGTGGAGACCGGTTAGCTCAGTTGGTTAGAGCGTGGTGCTGATAACGCCAAGGTTGCAGGTTCAATTCCCACATGGACCACTGTGAGCTGTGCCCTCCCTAAGAGTCAACTATGCCATTGTAGCATGAAAGCAATGTGTAACCAATGACCATGGCTGTTCCCCAATAAAAACAATAAGTACTGTTTTTCCTTGGAATTAAGAAACTATCAATTGTATCATTAAGAAACAATATAAAGGGCCGGTCGAGTGGCACAATGGTTAAGAACTGGCTTGGGATGCCAGAGGGCCCCGGTTCGGATCCCACATATGAGGG
>NW_017731365.1:6672245-6677912 GCF_001890085.2 Hipposideros armiger | reverse complement strand
CTGTTCCCCTTCCCCAATTCCCCAGCGCTGTTCCCATCCCCCCAACTCCCCAATAAAAATCTTAAAAAAAAAAAAAAGTATATTACAAACAAGTGTATGCCAATACGTTTTAGCATTTAGGCAAAATGTCTGAATACCTATAAATACAAATCTTACCAAAGATGATATAAGAATAAGTAAAAAAAAAAATCTAAAAAAATCTTTCATTATTTTTTTAATGACATATTCCCACAAAGAAACCTCCAGGTCTAGATAGCATTATCAGTGAATTCTACCAAACATTTAAGGAAGAGATAACTAACACCAATCATAGGCAAAACCAACCAAAGAGTTAAAAAAAGCACAAACACCAAAAAGATCAACCACGTTAAAATGAAGACCATTTACTCATGAAGAGATACCATTAAGAGAGCGAAAAAGCAAGTCTTGGGGTCCGTGAAGGCACTGCCAATCGGGTTATACAGCCTGAATATATACAGAATTCCTATGAATTGATCAAAAATTATTAAACACCCAATAGAAAACGGAAGAGAATTTAAACATGCACTTCTCAAAAAGAAGTATATCCAAATGTTCAATAAACACGTAAGAAAAGCTTACCTTCATTAGTGGTCATGGTCAAGAAAATACATTTAAAACTCTAATGACATACCATTATTCACCCACCAGTATGGCTTAACAAAACATTTCAAAGACTGAAAATACCAGTGGAACAACTGGAACTCTCAGTCCTGCTGATGGGAATACAAAACTTTGGGAATCGTTTTGGCACTATCTAGTAAAATTTAAGACAAGCATACCCAGTGACCCAGAATTAACATTCCTACATGTAACTCCAACAGAGCTGCATGCACCTGAACACCAAAAGACACAAACAAGAATGTTCATTACTAGCAGTATTTGTAATAGGGCCAAACTAGGAAGAGCCCCAATATCCATCAACAGCAGAATATAAAAGTAAATTGAGATAGATTTATAAAGTGGAACAGAACACAGGGAAGAAAATGAACAAAGCACTGCTACACGCAATGATGTGGATAAGTCACACAAACATGGATGAGCCAGAGAAGCCAGGGACAAAAAACACACACGACATGATTCCATTTATTGAAAGTTCAAAAACAGCAACGCTAATCTCTGGTGGTATAAGTCAAGATAGTGGATACCTTTCTGGAAGGGGGCGTTGAGGGCAGGTACTTCTGGACTGCTGGCCAAGTTCTGTTTCTAGAACTGGGTGGTGGTTAATCTTGTATGTTTACTTTGAGGTAATTCTTTCAGCTGTACACTTATGATTTGTATATGTTTCTAGGTGTGTTATACTTCAATCCATAAAAAGTTAATAAAAGAAGAATATTGGATTTTGCAAATGCATTTTTAGAATCTATGAAAATAATCATAAACAGGAGAAGTTTAACATATAAGAATTACTAACTATGATAAAACTGTATCTGTAAGATATAAGAAAGTTCCATAGGGTACTCGAGGGCTGGCTGAAGAGTACCCCAGGAAGGAAAAATTTGTAAAGAATCAGACCTCATTTGAGAAGGTGTGGTTCAGCCATTAGACAGCAGAACTCATTTGTTTAGCTGGTCTGGAGTTGCTAAGCAAACAATAGAAACCCTCTGGGAAGCAGTTGTGGGGAGCATCGTAAATCATATTAATAAATTCCCTAATTCTAAACTGTACTTCATTTTGGAATAAACCCTACTTGTACTAGTCTCTTGATATGTGGCTGTGTTCTGTTTAATTTATATTGCTGTGGATTTATCATCAGTGGCTCTCTACACATAGAAAAGTGTAACAATATATTTGTGTGTATTAATTCTATAATCACCCAAGTAAATGTTTTTGTTTCTAATAATTTTTCACCTGATACTTTTTGAGTTTTCCAAAAATGCAATCCTTTCATCTGCAAATATTTCATTTCTTTACCTTATTTTTATCAGTGCTGTAATCTGACTTGTTTTTAAAAAGTCAACCTGGCTTTCTGGTGGTAATGACCTCCCCATGAGAACATGCCTCTGCTAAGGATCTCCTTCATCCCTCTCCAGAAGAGGAGAAGAGGAAACACAAGACGCACCTGGTGCAGAGCCCAACCCCTACTTCATGGATGTGAACGGCCCCAGAGGCTATAAAATCACCACCGTCTTTAGAAACGCACAAATGGTAGTTTCATGTGTTGACTGTTCCACTGTCCTCTGTCAGCCCACAGGAGGAAAAGCAGGGCTTATGATGGATGCTCCTTCAGAAGGAGGAATCAACATGAGAGAGGAACCACCCCAATTTTTTTTTATTCCAAAAAAAAACAGGTCAACCTGCCTGCTGTGCTAAGAATATAAGTGGTAAAGGTGGAAGGAAACAGACTAGTTAAGAGGCTGTTGCACTAATTCAGGGAAAGAATGATGATGGTGCCACAAAGTGGGGGAACCTGACTATAGGGGTGTCAGTAAGAAGTTACTGGATTCAGGATACATTTCAAAGGTGGATCAGTAGTACGTGTGAAAGACTGGATATGTGCTATGAGAAAGAGAGAAGAATCAAGTATAACTCGAAAGGGCCGGCCGAGTGGCGCATTGGTTAAGAGCTGGCTTGGGACACCAGCTCTGAGCAGCAGGGCCCCGGTTCGGATCCCACATGAGGGCCAGTGATGCTGCGCCCTCTACAGCTAAGANTCCTCCACAACTAGACTGAAGAACAAAACGACAGCAACTTGTCTGTTCCCCTTCCCCCAATTCCCCAGCACTGTTCCCATCCCCCCAAATTCCCCAATTAAAAAAAAAAACAATATAAAGACTGAAACAAAAGGTAATTTTTAAAGTCATTCAATGTTCCATAAAATTACTTAAAAGAGCTTCTCCTTGTCTAGAAAAATTTGAATTATGACCATAAGCTCAAAAAATTGCAATAATCAAACCAATGGGTGGTAGGGCAAACCAAATACCTCGAATTTCTGACAAAAACTGACAGAAGTATCTCTTCATGAAATCAAATGAAGTTCATTACCAGTTCAATAATAAAATATATGACAGATTCAAATATTTTCTACAATTTTTAATTGCAATAATACAATGAATAACCATAGGCTAAAAAAACTTACATTTTCATAAACTTTGTATACATGTCCAATTAACTCTTTTTCTGTTCCACACATATTTTTCCCACCATCAGTTCTAAAACATCTTAACAGATTCCACTTCAGACTACATATATTGAAATAGTGCTGCCTTAATGTCTTTGAAAATAATCTTGCCTGAAGTTGTTCTACACAGACTTCATGGCGACTAATTCTTCGGTCATTTAAAACTTGGCATTACCTCTTTGAATAAATAAACACTCAGCAGTGTCAATAAACATCTGTTGACTCATCAAGAGCCAAGGAAAATCACTATCTTCTTTAATTGACTACTGATGTTGCTACCAATATCCTCAATTTTTAAAGGCTAATAGACTTAAATTTATTTTCTCTGAACACATTTCTTCGGCTACTACAATAAAACACAGTTCAATTATCTCACCAAGGGTAAATGGCTCTCTTTGTTTGGCTAACAAATGAATCACTCCAAACCTTACTTTGGGTGCAGCCTCGTTTCCCCTTATTTTGTGTTTATGAAAAAAATTCTGCTGTGATGAAATATTAAATTTTCTAATTTTTATTAGAGTTGCTTTCCTGTGAGTTTGAATACTGTAAGTGCTTAGCCTGGTAATAGCAATGTATATTATATTCTTTTAATAGAGCATAATAAACCCAATGTTTTAAAATCAAATTTAATAAAATAATCCACAGTCCACTCTCCCTTAAAACTGTGATATTCAAAGTCCCCTTTTCTCTCCCTTTTTTGCTTTGGCATGATGAGTATGCACTAGTAATAAAATATAAAGTCTTATGGCATAGCAACACTTGAAACACTGCTGAATTACAGCTTCATCACTGAGATGTATCACGAGCCAAGCAACAGTGTGAATGAGGCATTGAGAATGCCCCATCAAATCTCTGTTGCAACTACTCAACTCTGCCACAGTGGTGGGAAAACAGCCATAAACAATACATAAATAGATAGGCATGAGTGTCTTCTAATAACTTCTAATGAACACTAAAATTTGAATTTAGTATAACTTTCATGTCATAGAATAATATTCCTTCCCCCCCGCCAATCATTAAAAAATATAAAAACCATTCTTAGCTCATGGACTATACAAAACAGGTGGTGGGACAGATGTGGGCCACAGGCTATGGTTTGCCAACCCCGGCTTTAAAGGAGCTACTAATTCACTTGCGCTCAGTTCACTCTTCTGTAACACGTAAATAAAATTATGATTGTTGTACCTATCTACAACAAAGGGCTATGAAAAAGATCATCAAAGGTAATATGTAAACAGGTTCTGAAGCTGTAAAACAAATGAGTGTCAACTAATTCTATTTTGCATTCATAAAATATTGATTGCACAACATTCAATGTACTATGCCAGGCAGTGTAGACCATATAATAAGTATCTAACATGGTCTATATCGTCTATTTTTTATGAGTTTGCAATATAAGTGAGAAAATACAATGTAACCAAAAGAAATACTGAACAGCCTCTGTTAAATATCAGTAGTCAATTCAATTCCATAAACATGATGAAACAAACACTAAGCATTAACCTGTGGCAAGATACAGTTAGGCACTTCAGAAATTCAATATGCACATACAAAACACAAATACTTCAACCACAAACTCTTTTAATAAAATATGTATTTTAGCAACCAATGTTTCCTAAAGCTTGTTCCATAACAATCAACACCTACAGTCTACCTCTTTTTAGTGGCTTCTTGCTTTTTCATTGTATAGCTACAATTTAATCTCTAGAATAAACATTTAGGTTTTGTTAATTTTTTTGCTTTTACAGGTAATATGGACACAAACATTCTTACCCATACATACAGTTCATAGATCAAGAAGCATTTAAGATTTTGATAAATGATATAAATTGTTCATTCAAAGAGGTTGTGGCAATTTATATCCCACCATATTATGAATGTGCCTATTCTCTATATCCTTGTCAATATAAAATAAATAATATAATGTAATATATAGGAATTATTGTAAACAGGTTTATTTTGAATTCCTCTTATGAGAGAAGATGAACATCCTTTTATATGTTTAAGTGCCATTAATAGTAACTCTTCTATGCATCATCTTATTATTAATATGTAATCATTATTCTTACTGATTTCTAGAAGCTCTTTACATATAAGAAAGGAGGAGTTGGACTGGGATGTAATTGGCAATTATTTTTATCAATTTGTAAATTGTCTCTGACTTTGTGCAAACATTTTTGCCATGTATAAAAAATATTTTTTATATGATCAAGTATCCATTACAAGAATTTTTTAAAAACCCTGCAAATTAAACTCAAAGAAAATAGAAAGAAGAAAATAACAAAGAGAAGAGCTGAATGTGTAGAAATATTAATAGAAAATAAGCATGTTCTACAGAGAAACAACAAAGCCAAACATGGTTCTTTGAAATTTGATGAACCTTTAAAAGAAGGAATAAATAACCATTAGCAGAAATGCAAAAGGCTACAACTCCATAGATCATATTAAAAGATCACAAAAAATATTACAAACAAGGCCGGCCGAGTGGCGCGATGGTTAAGAACTGGCTTGGGACGCCAGAGGGCCCC
>NW_017731365.1:6664047-6669241 GCF_001890085.2 Hipposideros armiger | reverse complement strand
CTGCGCCCTCTACAGCTAAGATGGTGAACAACAGCTCGACCTGGAGCTGGGCTGCCGTGAGTCTCCGGTGACAGCATAGGCTGCACTGAAGCTGCAGTGGGCTGCCATAAGCTACCATTTGTGGCCAGCAGCTAGCGTGAGGAGCCAGCAGCTGGTGTGAGCTGTCAAAAGCCGCTGTGAGCGGCCATCCTGAGGCCAGCGACCGATCTGCCTCATCCAGGAAGAGCGCAATGATAATACCAACATGGGCCAGTGAAGCAATGTCCTCCACAACTAGACTGAAGAACAAAAGGACGACAATTTGTCTGTTCCCCTTCCCCCCGATTCCCCAACGCTGTTCCCCTCCCTCAATTCCCCAATAAAATCTTTAAAAAAAAAAAAGAAGAAGAAGAACTCGAAGGTTTTCAGCCTGAAAAACCAGAAGGATAAAGTTGCTATCAAGTGACACAGAACAGGCTGCAGGTGGAACAAGTTTTGGGGGGAAAGGAAATTGGTTTTGGAAATGTTGAATTTAGGATATCAAAAATATAAGCACATTCATTAAATAAATGCTGAAAAAACAAATCAATTAATCTCTCAAACATGACTGATTCTCTAATATTCCAAAATTGCTATGATTAAGGACACAGAGAGCTAGGCCGTAGGACACACTTCACTTTACTGCAAAGAAACGACTCCTTGATACCTGCAAAACACAGACTTCATAACAGGTGCTTCTTTCCCATGGCCGGAACTGGCCTATATCCTGACCATCATGTGCAGGGTAGCCAAAACACAGGCTTTACTAAGGCAAAGCCAGAAGGCCCAAATTCCCCTCCCAGATATTCCCTATGGCCTTTGTAAAAGAATAAAACAAATAAAGGACGAATAAAGCTCGCAACAGTTCTAGATTAGATAGACAGACAGACACATACTAAACCAGTGGGTCTCAACCTTCCTAATGCCGCAACCCTTTAATACAGTTCCTCATGTTGTGGTGACCACCAACCATAAAATTATTTTCATTGCTACTCTATAATTGTAATTTTGCTACTGTTATGAATCATAATGTAAATATCTGATATGCAGGATGTATTTCCATTGTTACAAACTGAACATAATTAAAGCATAGTGATTAATCACAAAAACAATATGTAATTATATTGTGAAATATTTATTTCTAATTACAAATAAATGAAATTTTGTCTTGAAGCATGGAGATGGATAGAGGAGCGGTGTCTCAGTTCCTAAGACCATCGAAAATATGTGTTTTCCGATAGTCTTAGGCGACCCCTGTGAAAGGGTTGTTCGACCCCCAAAAGGGTCACAACCCACAGGTTGAGAACCGCTGTACTAAACAAATAAATTTGAGAAGAAGAAAATAGTTCCACAGTTCTTGGTCTTCTGTGCCCAAGAAAGACCTGGTAAGTTTACTTCAAAACAGATATCTTGCATCCAAAATTTGAACTCTAAGACCTTAAAATTTCCTATTTTTTAGTATGATATACTTTTCTTCTTTCCATGCTACCTTTCATTTCTGCAAGAAAAGTCAGGAACAAATTATTGTGTGGATGATAAAACTAAAGTATGCAATTATTGTGACATATATAATACAAAGGTAGCCAAAATTAGAATTGGTATGCCCCACATCCTTTGCCAGCTACCCACTCTCAAAGAATTTTTTTTTTCAAATTAGGACATGAAGATAACAACAACACTGACTGAGAAATACAGATACTAGGCTCGTGCAGCCATCACTCTTAGCCTGACCCCAGGTGCCTTTCTGTCCTTGTCCATTGATGCAAGGTCAGGATGCTGCTGGCACCTAACTACAGGTCCTTTACCCGAATGCAAACACTGCCTTCTCTAATGGACACTGCAGCCACTCCCTGGGAAGCTTTCTACATTGCATGTGAAACAGGGAACACCCCAATACATCTTCTATGCTCTTTCTCCTACCCTTCTCACCCTCCCTTCCATTCATGCTCCCTACTACAGTGACCAACTAGTTCTCCACACTCTTCCACAAGCTTTGGCTCCTAGGTTAGGCATCCTGGCCCCAACCACTTACCATCGGTATTACTCAGGGTTACTTTATTTCTTTGTGCTACACGCTCCTAATTGTAAAAGGGGGAAATTAATAGTACTTAGACTGTAGAACTCTTAACAGAATTTGAAGTTAGACTATATAAAGAACTTAAACAGGGCATGTGAAACAAATGTTTAGTCTTTCAGGGTACTTTGCTCAATAAATAACCAAACTATTGGCTGCCAATTTGGAAGAATAACCCAGGAGTTTCAAAGCACCTAGTGATTGGTTTGAACAAGCTTTTAACAGAAATCATCATGGTAACCTTGTACAACCATCCACCTCCACCTCCTTACATAGGGTGGTCATGTTAACTGTATGTTTTGTATTGTTTCATTTTGTCATTTACAGATGTTGGTCCAAGTTAGAAAAAAAGGTAAGATTTTCAGGGTGATAAAGGGGGATGCTAGAATAATCAGAATTCCATTTCTCCTAATAAAAAATAATTCCCTTTTTCATTTCCATACCTTACTGGTTAGGAGCAGATGCAGAAATGGAAGAGAATACATGGGTCTCAATTTCATTGATGACGATATTACACTGTACAAGTTCTTAGAAGTTAAAGGGAAGAGTTATTGGGCAGCAGTTCAGTAAATGTTACTGTTATTATTTACAGTAATGATATTATATAGCATGCGAAAGAATGTCCAAGCTCAGTGCAAACTAAACAGTGGGTGAAGATTTTCTCCCCTCAAAGTCGTATAGCCTGACCCATGAGAACTTTCAGTAGATCTGTGAGGAATGGAACAGAGTTGTTTCGGTTGTGTGGTTTCTCAGAGTCCCCATTTGAAAACTGTTCTTATATGATGTCTGCAGATCTTTCACTGTGGATCAAAGAATTTCTAATACTGTAAAGCTGTCATACAAAGTAAATATGAGGTAACAAAGAAAACTATAAAAATTCAGCACATTATCAAAATCCCAATGACTTTTTTTTTTTTTGCAGAAATAGAAAAACCCATCCTAAAATTCATACGGAATCTCAAGGGACCCCAAATACAATCTTGAAAAACAACCCTGAAAGAAAAGACCAAAGCTGAAGATTCACACTTCCTGATTTCAAATCTTACTACAGTGTGGACTGGCATAAAGACAGACATACAGACCAATGAAATAGTATAGAGAAGCCAGAAATAAACCCTCACATGTATAGTCAAAAGATTTTTGACAACGGCGCCAAGACCATTCAAAGGGGAAAGGACAGTCTTTCAACATGTGGTGCTGGGAAAACTGGGTATCCACATGAAAAAGAATGAAGTTAGACCCTGATCTAACACCATACACAAAAATTAACTCAAAATGGACAAAGACCTAAATTTAAGAGGCAAAACTATGAAAACTTTAGAAGAAACCATAAGGCAACATTGGATTTGGCAATGATTTCTTGAACATGACATCAAAAATACAGGTAACAATGACCAAAATAAACAAATTGACTTCATGAAAACTAAAAGCCTTTATGCATCCAAAGACAGTATAAACAGGGTAAATAGGCAAACCACAGAATGGGAGAAAATACGTATTTAAAAATCATGTATCTGATTTGGCATTAATACCCAGAATATATATAGAGGACTCCTAAAGGTCAACAACAACAAAAATAAATCGCCTGGGCAAAGGACGTGAATAAATAGTTCTCCAAAGAACACATAAAAATGGCCAATAAGAATAAGAAAAGATGTTCAACATCACTAATCTTTAGGAAAATGCAAATCAAAATTATGAGATACTACCTCACAAACATACACATTAGGGCAGCTACCATCAAAAAGCCTGAAAATACTTACCTGGCAAGGGACATAACACAAGTAACAAAACAAAACAAAACAAAAAAGTGTTGGCAATGATATGGAAAAATTGGAACAATTGTGCACTGTTGGTGGAAACATAAAATGGTCCAGCCACTGTGGAAAACAGTATAGTGGCTCCTTGAAAAATTAAAAATTTACCATATGATCTAGCAATTCCATTTCTGGGTACATACCCTAAGAAACTGAAAGCAGGGTCTCAAAGAGAGATTCGTATATCCCTGTTCATAGCAGCATTACTGACAATAGCAAAAATGTGGAAGCAACTCAAGTATCCATCAACGAATGAATGGGTAAGCAAAATGTAATATATGCTCATATGTGTATATACATATATACATACACATATACACATACATATATATAAATATACACACATATATACATATACATACATATACACACATATATACATACATATACACAATGGAATATTAGTCAGCCTTAAAAAGAAAGGAAATTCTGACATATGCTATGACATGGATGAACCATGAGGATATTATGCTAAGTGAAATAAGCCAGTTAAAATAAATACTGTATAATTTCATTTCCATGAGGTACTTAGAGTACTCAACATCATTGACAAAAAGTATAATGGTAATTGCCAGGTGTTGGAGGAAAGAGGGAAAGAGGAGTTATTGTTTAATGGGTATAGAGATTCAGTTTTACAAAATGAAAAGAGTTATATGGGACCGGTCGAGTGGCGTGTTGGTTAAGAGTTGGCTTGGGACTCCAGCTATGAGCAGCAGGGCCCCAGTTCGGATCCCACATGAGGGCCAGTGACACTGCCCTCTATAGCTAAGATGGTGAACAACAGCTCGACCTGCAGCTGGGCTGTTGTAAGTTGCTGGTGACAGCGTAGGCTGCAGTGGGGCTGGCCAGCAGTGGATGTGAGCTTTCGTGAGCTGCTGTGAGCTGCCGTGAGTGGCCGTCCAATGGCCGGTGAGCGACTGCCTCACCCGGGAAGAGTGCAATGATAATACCAACATGGGCTAGTGAAGCAACATCCTCCACAACTAGACTGAAGAACCCAAGGACAGCAACTTGTCTGTTCCCCTTCCCCGATTCCCCAACGCTGTTCCCTCCAATTCCCCAATAAAAATCTTTAAAAAGAGTTATATGATGGATGGTGGTAATGACTGCACAACATTCTGGGTGTATTTAATACCACTTGAACTGTACAGTTAAAAATATTAAGATGGGGGGCCAGCTGAGTGGCGTGTTGGTTAAGAGCTGGCTTGGGATGCCAGAGGGCCCCGGTTCGGATCCCACATATGAGGGCCAGTGACACTGCCCTCTACAGCTAAGATGCTGAACA
>NW_017731365.1:6660540-6663712 GCF_001890085.2 Hipposideros armiger | reverse complement strand
TATATATATATATAAAGATGGGGAAACACCCTTGTAGTTACCAGATGGGATGCTGTCCAATTCATAAAAGAAAGCCAATTAGATCTTTAAATTTGTTTTTTAAAGGTTACAATGGTACATTTCATGTTATGTGCATTTTACCACATTAAAAAATATTGGAGAAAAAAATTGAGAGATGTAATATAAAAATACTTAAAAAAAAACAAACCCCAGTTCAATAATCATAATACTTTCCCATTACTGACAATTTTCAAGATTTGACCACTGTTGTATAGCCTGTATATAAAAGAATTTCATAAAGTTTATGCTGGCTTCCCACTTGTCTGTAATTCATAATCTACAGAATGTTTTAATAGAAAGTGCTTTCTTTCTGCTATATGTGACATCAGAATTATTATTTTTTGGTTTTTATCAGTTGAAGATAATAATGAGCAAAATGCTTCTATATCCTTTAGCACATATTTCATGTATGCACAATAAAATGTACTACAAAAAATTTTCCATTTTAAGTTTGTTACTTGGCAGAAAATCTCCCACAGTGTTTAACTTATTATTATTTGCTCCAGACTCTTCCTAAAAGCAAGAGGCAGCCCATTTTCTCCAGATGACTCATTAACTAAAGACACAGTAGAATGAAGTGTTCCAACTTGAAATACCAACAGCTAAATATAACTTCTACATTAGAAAATTCAGTGCCTCTTGTTAGTCTATAAGAGCAATCTTAAAGGGCGACCTTAACAAAACACATTTAGCACATTCACTGATCAGCAGGAAGCAAACCCTGAAACAATGTAAAGTTTAAAAAAAAAAAGCATTTATCAAAAATGGAGAAAACTTTGTAAGTCACAAAAAAATTAAACTTTTTTCTCATTCTTTAGGCAAAACACTTATCTCTCATAAAAGCACTTAACACCTTAGAATATGAATATTGGTCACAAATACTAAAATGTATCTCCTGGTAGCTTGTGTAAAATGAAGGGTTTTTTTCAGCCATTAAGCAAATGAGAATCCAAGTCACGGTTATTTCATTTGAGATTACTCTTTTGAGGAAGAATAGTGAAATACACAGTAAATCTTATAAAAATATTAAACCAAACTATTTTTTCTGGATATTCATCTTGCATAAAAATAAAAACAACATCTGAAATTACTAATCTACAGTACTGATAGTTTTTCAAATAAGAAAAACGAGCCTAAGACCATTACAGGCACAGGAAGTGAAAGGGAAAAAAGAGAGGAAGAAGTATAAAGAATCAGTCTGATAAATTGAAGATAACTCTCAGAGACAGACAAAGAAAAGAACTGAAGAGAGAAAAATCTGACAGCTTTTGAGTTCTTAGATTTAATCATCCCTAAGGCCCAACTGTACCCATACTGTTGTATGAGTGAAGTTTAGTGGCTTGAGTTACTAAATTCCTTTTTTAGCCTAAGCTAGTCCTAGTTAGGTTTCCTGTCACATATAGCCAAGAATCCTAAGAGCGTTAAAATATTTTAAGAAAGAGTGTATTCCTCGTTGTCCATATAACTACAGAAAGGAGTTGATTTTCAGGTGTACTATGACATCATCTATTCTATCTAGAGTCTCCACTTTTTTCACAAAGGGGAATTTTCCTTTCTTTATTTTGGAGGTATTGACGGCTTTTTAAAATCATCAAAATAAGATTCACTATAGGAGATCACTTCAGAGCCAACTTTTTTGAAAGGCACCAATTTAAGAAACTAAGCTGATACCAATTTTGCTGAAGTACTCATCTCTTTTTAAAAATGTAGTACCATTTTTAACAGAAAAATCTGCTGGAAGGGAATACAAAAAGGTAACAGGAGTGTTCCATTTGTGGTGGAATTACTGGTGACCTTTATACTTTTTCATTCTATTTTAATGTATTTTCAAAATTCTGAATAATTGGTCAGAAATACGTTCCTTTTTAAATAAGGGTACATTTTAAGTAACTTTAACCTTCACCATGGTTCAAATGACATGTTTGCTTAGGCTTAATCTTCATATAGTCTTGAGAGGTGAAATGTTTATTTAGTTCCATTCAACAAATGTTTATCAAATACCTGCAATGTGTAAAGCACAGTGTCATAACAAAAATGATATGTCGTTCACGGAAGTAGCCATAAGACTTCAGTGCATGTATGTTAGTTTATATAGTGTGTGTGTGTGTGTGTGGTGTGATGGTTGAGTTGCAGTAACTTTACTGGCTTAATCCAGGCTTTATACCACAACATTACAGTTTAATTCAACAACCAAGTGTGAGCTGCTTCAGTCTGATGTTTTCGTTTCCTACCTACCAGAATATTTCAAAGTATTCTCCCTCCCCCAAACAGCTGCCATACAGGCTTATAAAACACGACTTACTTTTCATACAAATAATCTCTTAAACGATTTCATGCAAAATGACTTTCATGGATATGAAGAATAAAAAATTAAGTAACAATGTGACCCATTTGAGATCCTATTTTCCACTATATTAAATAGTTATCAAAGGTTTCACTCCAAAGGTATGCAAAGAGATACCTCTCATACACTCAACTTCACTGCAATATTTTAATAATGTATAAATTTGAGCAAAAAACAATGAGACTTTTAGGTGAATGAGTCTATAGTGAGGTTTTAAAAGTTCACTTCTATATATTATAGTCAATTTTTTTTTGTTAGCCACAATACTGACTTACATGATCGCTAATAAAAGTTAGTTTTCAGTGCCAACGAATGTGAAAACTGGAAGTTCAGAAGCTGTTTAAACTAAAAGGTTCAACTAGATGGGTAATTTCTACAACTGCCATGTACCACCTTCCCAGGACCTAGAATGTACATGGGCCTTTGGGCATTCAGTTAAGGCTTGATAAATAAAAAGGTCTCAATGCCCATATTTGGCCAAAGTGTTTAAAGAACACACTTCAATAAAAACCTGGGAGACAATTTAGGAAGAGCTTGCACAAATATTTACTCAGCCTATTAAGGCCTTAAGGATGTCCTATATTATGTACTATATATTATTATTAATGTGCTTTATCTCAGATGGACACAACCACTCTCCCAAGCTGAGTATAACCTCAGAAATCATTTCTCTCACTCACTTTTCATACCACTAAGTCTGTTGTTTCCACCTCCCAATAGCCTTCAGTTCCATCTCTTCCCCTTAAATCTCACTGCCACATTTCAAGG
>NW_017731365.1:6656420-6657454 GCF_001890085.2 Hipposideros armiger | reverse complement strand
AGAGAAAAATGGGACTAACAAATTTTTTAAATCACAATTATGCGAAAAGAGATTTTAAAATTAGATAAAAGAAAAAAATCCAACTAACGGATGTTATAAAAAAAATTAAAAATATAAAGACACCTATGTGAAAATGGTCACATCCTTCTTATTTTAAGAAATGATTAAGTTCATTATTAAAGTGCTGCCAAATATGGCGGAGATTAAGAATGTAGTTCCTTTTTCAAATATATTATTCAACATTTTTAAAAAAAGTACAAAAACACCTAATATTCTAAAGTAAAAGAAGGAAAAGGATATACTGATCAAATGTTAATGAAAAGAAAGAAGTTTAACTGTAATTGTTATAAGATAAATGTTAAAATATCAATTAAGACAGAAAAAGTCACTACATAATGATTTTTTTAAGTTCAATATACCAGGAAGGCATAGTAATTCTAAAAGTATGTGTACCTAATAAAATGGTCTCAAAATATATTAAACAAAAATAAATATGAAAAAAATCAACAAATCTAGCATCAGAATAGATTTCTACACACCTCTTTTCATTGTTGGCCAGTCAAGCATATAAGTACACAAAAAATTACATGCAAGAAATAACAATTAATAAGCCAGGTCATGAGTGGATCATATAACAATACATGGAATTTTTCACCCAACAATTAGAGAATGTATATTCTTATCAAGTACACATAAAACATTACAAAAATAGTTATGTACCAGTACAAAAGACAAATTTCAAAAATTTCTAACAGCAGATATCACATGGAACTTGTCCTCTAACCACAATGTACAATTAAATTTAAAAAATAAACAGGTAACTCTTTTAAAGCCCGTATTTCAAATGTTAAAACAATTCTCAAATAATTAATGAGTCAAAAAGAAAAATCTAGGGCCAGCTGAGTGGCGCGTTGGTTAGGAGTTGACTTGGGATACCACCTCTGAGCAGCAGGGCCCCGGTTCGGATCCCACATGAGGGCCAGTGACACTGCCCTCTACAGCTAAGATGGTGAACAACAGCTCGACCTGGAGCT
>NW_017731365.1:6649529-6656149 GCF_001890085.2 Hipposideros armiger | reverse complement strand
TACAGTGCAGTGATCAAGCCTCTACCCCATCCATGATGCGGTCTCCCTAACAAGACATGTGATCATCTGATACCCTACAAAACATTTACAACACTATTAATTATATTCCTTGAACTGTCTTCAAATCCCTGTGGCAATACTGTAGTTAACTATTTATGCTGTCTAATCCCTTCCCCTTCTCCCTCATCCCCACCCCCTCCCAACTAGCAACCATCAGTTGTTCCTCTGTATCTCTGAGACCATTTCTGTTTACTTTGCTCATTCATTCATTTTTTAGATCCCACATATAAGTGAAATCATATGGTAATTGTCTTTCTCCGACTGACTTATTTCATTTAACATAATAGTCTCTACGTCCATCCATATCATCGCAAATGGTACAATTCCAACTACAACTTTTAATGTTCATGGAACACTTTCATCCTCCTACTGGAAATCATGCAAAAATTTAGGATAATGAAAATAGCACTTTATTTCCAGTAAAATTAGGAGACAAATATAATCAATAGATATCGCAAATAAATAAGGAAAAGATGGAGTAATCAATGCTGTTCTGGAACAACTAGAAATGTAGACTGTAAGCTCTGTGAAAAAACAGCAGCTGCCATGCAATAGGAAGAAAAGTACAAAGTGTACAAGAGGGGTCAGTGAGGGAAATTAAGTTTAAAAAGCCTGTAAAAATACACTTTTTAAATGTGACAGAAGTGCCACAAAGTGCCAAACTATAGCACTAATTTGCCAAGCAAGAAATAAAACAAGAAAGTCCCCTATCACCACTACTATTTAACATCATATTAGCATACTAGCCAACACCATTAAAAAAAATGAAGTAAATTAGAGGTGTAATTATTCTGAATCAAGAAGGAAATTATTACTACTTGAAGCTGTTATTGCATAGCTAAAATTTTTTCAAAAAATATATAACAGAAAACTTACAAACAATAAGAGAAAATGGTTAGGTAAATGGGTAAAAAAATTAATACATAAAGTCAATAATGGATATATATATATATATATATATATATATATCTCAAGACCAGTTAAAAAGATCCTGATTCACAAAACCAATAAAAAAGATAAACTTCAAAAACATAATAATTATAAGAAAATCAATGTAAAACACTTCTAAAGGAATTAACAGAAGACTTGAAGCAATGAAAGGACAAACCATCAGAGACTCGGTATTAAGATGTCAATTTACCTTCAGTTAATTTCTTACTTCAATATCATAGCCATATCAAGAGCAACAGGTTTTTCTGTGGGATTGTAGTGCAGATGAGACAACATGATAAAATGTTGAGAAATAAATAAGGATAAACTGGGACTCTCTAAAAAACTAAAGATGTGAGGGGGAATAGCCCAACTAAGAATAAAACTATTCTAATGCTTCTATAATTAAACTGTCACATGAATATAAAGCCATACCAATGCAACATGAAAGTCCAAATGCAAATCAGAATAAACATGGAAATTTAGATACGACAGTAACCTATGGTTAAAGTGGTATCTCTCAATAATGAGGAGGAGATGGGACAGTCAATAAACAGTATAGAACAACTGAATAACCAGCTATAAAAAATAAAGTAGGATCTACATCCCATACTGTGTATGAGGCTAAATTATAAATGGATCAAATATTTAAGAGTAAAAAACTAAATTTTGAAGTCTTAAAAGAAATAATAAATTCCATTATACAACAATAAAAATGAAATTAGCAAAAACAATCCAAGTTATAATCTTGTAAAAATGTTTGCAACTCATACCACAGACAAAGAGCATATAGTTCCTAACATATAAAAAGCTCCCAGAAATCACTAAAAATACCATCTTTCCTCAAAAAGGATGTATGGTGCAGAAGATGAAGATGGGAACAGACATTTTACAGAAAGAGAAAAGTAAATGTTTTTTGAAAAACATCATTAACTTCACACATTTAATAAAACAAAAAATACAAATTATAGGTAGGCTGAAACACCATTATTTAGTGATCAAGCTGCCCNTGGCAGCTCAGCAGCAGCTCAGCTCGGGCAGGGAGTCAAACTGGCGACCCTATTGCTCAGAGCTCGCACTCTTGAGCGAGCTCTTAACCAACTGAGCCACTCGTCAGGTCCACCGAAAATCACTTTTAGGGTGTCTTCAAAACCAAACACACACTACACAGAGACCCAGAAGATTTGGCGCTTCAATTAACAATTACTACTGAAGTGAGCTTCTCTTAAGAGAGGGAAGCGGTGTCTGGATGAGGATCCAATCCCTCATGTGTTGTTGGGATAGAAAAAAGCAGAGAGAGAGAACAACTGCTAGAGAAATGGAGCCAGAGACGGGAGAGCTACAGTACTTAATGCAAGAGATGATTCAGGCAACAAACATCAAAGTGGCAAAGACAGGTGAGATTTGAGAGCCATTTCAAATGGTATAATAAGAGCTGGAGAATAATATGCTTGTGAAGGTTCAAGGAGTAGGATCAAAGATGGCTGAAAACATCTAGTATGACAAAATAAGTTAATTGTTATAAAAAGTCAAGAAGCAAGGCACACAATTAAACTGACCCAGGTTTAGAAGCTGGCAGGGTCAAAAGGGAGAGAGAATTGAAGGTAATGGTAAAATGTAGCTGAAATAATTGACCATGTCACTCAGGCTGGATAAAGAGAGTAATATGAAAGTGGGAAGGAGCTAAATAGGAAAGTGATATAGATTTTTTTAAAGCAGTTACAGGCTGGAACTAGGTTCAAAATATGAAAAGAGGGTTGCTCAAGTGGAATAGAGATAAAGGTGGCTCTAACAGGAGTTTAAGGAAGTATGATAACTAGCGCTAGAAATGCCATCCACAAGAGAACTAAGAAAATAGTTGAAAACAGAGTATTTTCAAAGAATGTGAAGGGGTTTAAAAGGGTGACACTCCAAAAACTGCTCAACAACCTTTCCTGTGCATGATTTAGTGTTTGCCTTATTTACTAAAGAAGTTAATTAAAGCTTGCTTCTGCTCCTCTTATTGCTGCCTTCCAGAGCAAGACGTCCCTGACTATTTTCTGGTATTTTGTTTCAATAGATACAGCTTATCATGACCAGAAGAGTGCATTCTACATGAAGTGACTTTCACATACTGTGAAACAAAAATAAAGAAAAGAAATCTGATTTTACACTAAACAGCCTACATTTAACAATCTTATACTAGAAGATATCAGTGAACAATTATTCATTCTAGGTTCTGGTAACAGAATGACAAATGAAAACAAGGAAAAAGCTCATGTGCATATTTGATACAACTGTGAACACTTCTGTAAAAATACATGTTTTCTGGGAAACTTTAGCTGTTCCTATAACCATACTATATCAATGGTTATTCTTATTACCATGTATAGCTTTAAAAGCAACAAGACAATTTCTTATTAAGGTGGTTAAATCCAACAAAGGAATAAAACTAAATCTTCCAACTCTTAAAAGTTTAAGGGAATTATTACAATTGATGGCTATTCATAATATTTTAGTACATTTTAAATGATCCAACTACGGTGTCTTTTCCTAAGTACACTGGTATCACCGAGCAATTTTAATCCATATGCTTAAACCTCCTTCACAGTTTACAGGAACAAAGCAGTTTTGATTCACAAACAATGCCCTGCAGTCAAATACGCTCATGAGGTATTAATTTACAACTTCATCTGTGATCAGTTAAACTGCATGTGAAATCTTAAACATCCTTAAAAAGCTCACCACAAATAGTTCAATAAGAGATTTTTTGGTTAACATTACTTTAACAAAAAACATGTAAGATTAAATTCTATTGTAAAATAAAACCAAATGCCACTTGCTTTTAAGGATAAGCCACTAACAAAACAATCTTTTAAACTGT
This sequence comes from Hipposideros armiger, assembly GCF_001890085.2. Taxonomy (NCBI): domain Eukaryota; kingdom Metazoa; phylum Chordata; class Mammalia; order Chiroptera; family Hipposideridae; genus Hipposideros; species Hipposideros armiger. The sequence goes on along the minus strand of NW_017731365.1, from coordinate 6,652,296 downwards.
CACCTTTTGCATCTAAAATATTAATTAAAAATGTAACGGCATATCAAAAACATATGTTTCAAAAGCTTTGGCAAGACAAATGACAGATAAAAAAGAAAACCAATCTCATGAAGAAAATGTATGTATTTCAACAAATAAGATGTATCTTTAATCAGTCCTAGGAGCCAGATTTATTAAAATGGCAGGTCAACCTGAATCATATTAAACAAAAGATTAAAATTACCAGCTTTACTAAACAACTAAAATGTCAGATCCACACAAGTTATTAGCAAAGACAACATTAATGAGAGAACATGATATAAATTTCCAATTCAGCTTATTTTAGTGGAAAACAATAATCACTAACGTCTCAGAAACCTGTAGTTTTGAGCCTTACAATGTTTATTTACTTAGGATTTTTTTTTAGCCAGCTACAAGTAATGGTTATGTGACTTATTTTTTTATGACAATCATAGGAATTATGATATCATATAACAGAACCTCTAGAGCTATAGCAGTTCCAGGATTAGTTGTTAATCCATGATTCAACGACATAACCAAAGGCCTGGGTTCTTTCCAGGTTTTCCCTGTGTGAGCCTTAGTGTGATGACTTTTGTCCCTTAACAGTTCAAAATACCTGCAATAGTTGCAAGTATCACTTTACCTACGTCCAAAAATCAGAAGAGAGACTACCCTAAATTTCTTCTCAGTGTTATTGGTCACTCATTACTAAATCAATCACTGACAAAGGGGATGAATAACTCTGATTGGCTCAGATTAATTCAGATTCAGTCCCTGAAGGTAAAGAACCCAGCTTCCCATAAAGTACATGGGCATCAGGTGAGTGATAAAACCTAAAGTATCAAATCAACTGGAAAAAGTGAAGCAGCAGATCAACACTATTTTCATACATTGCATATACTAATATAAAATAGTCATTAATTTCTTTATATGCTTCAAATGAGCATTATATATATAATATATATTATATATATATATATTATATATATATCAATGTGGCAAACCCTCTTTGTAACCCTTAATATATTAATTCTGATAAATTGAATATCTCACTAGAAAACTTAATTATATAATATAATAATTTTCCATATAAATTAAGAAAGATAAAAGCAATAATTCAAAATACGTGTCAGATTTTCAGTCAAAGGAGACTGCATACATGCATGAACTTCTGATTCCTCCTGAACCCCCACTAAAAGTCCTGTCAAAGACAAAAATAACAGAAAAGGAAACAATGGTGACAAAAATTTGGATACTGGAAAGCAGAGTGAGGAGTAAATCAACAGATCCAAGAAAATTGAATCCTAAACAGAAGTGGAGAAAGAAGAAATTTGGGAAGCAATTAAATTTACACTGCCATACCCTCAAAAGGCACCATACTGGTTGGCATTAGGAATCTCTAGGAATGGGAATAAAGGTTAGGGCGTAAAAGTTTGAAGAAGCAGGTGGACTTCCAGATCCCGTCCTGTACTCTGCACTTCAGGGCAAACACCCCTCTTTCTCATCCAGGCAGAGGACTAAAGGTCTATTTTCTAGAGAGGATAAAAAGAGAGCTGGAAAAATACATGGAAAACAAGAAGATTAACTGAAAGTTGACATACTAAACTTTTTGAGACCTCCAATTTTCTTCTCCTTCTTGGCTCCAAGAGCCATGAAGTTGGAAAAGGAATCTTACAATGATCGATCTCATCTAAGAAACAATCTAATGCTATCAACGTAGAATTCTCCTATAAAACAGCCCAGCCTGATCATTTAACAGTGACACAAACACTTGACAACTCCTACCCATGCAGTTTTTGTCTTTCAATTTCCCATTCTTAAAAATAAGCAGACGCAAATATCACCAGACATTTTAAAGAAAATCTATACTGAGAAAGACAGAGGCCAAAATAAACAAAAATTTTAAATGACAACTTGGAGGAAAGGATGGCATCCATTAAGAAAATAGCTTGAGGGGAAAAAAACTATTTTATTTTTATCTTCAGAGAGATGAGAGAAGATACTGCATCCATGAGACAAGAATGGATGCTACTAGAAAGAGTATCAAAATAAATAAGAAACCTTTAAAATTCAAAATATGACAGTAAAACTCAAAATTTCTCAAAAAGTAGAATAAAATTAAAAATGACAATTAGAGGATCCATCCAAGATGCCCAATACCCAAATAATTGGAGTTTCAAAAGAGAAAGAGAACAAAGAAAGGGAGAAGAAATCAAATACACGATTCAAGAAAAGCTCTCAGAACTAAAGGGGATGATCCATATGAAAAGAATCCCCCACCAACGTGTCCAGCAAAATGGATGAAACAGACCCATACAAAGACATTATTAGGACAAAGAGCTTAAAGGTTTCTGTAGGAAAAAACAAATGTTTCAAACAAAGGATCAAGAATCAGAATGGCACCAAATTTCACCACAGCAACACTGAAAGACGGAAGACAATGGAGCATTACCTTGAAAACACAGGGGCAATTTTGACAAAACACAAAAATGAAACACTACTGAGACTCAGAATGGTTTTGCACCAAAACTGTCCGCTTTAAGGAAGCTGGTTTTACAATAGCCAGTACCCCAAGAGAGGAGCAAGGTTACGCAAATCTGAGCAACTCTAAATATTTCAATTCTATACGTATAGAGAACAAGAAAAATGACGGCATGGTTTAATTCAGAATGCTCCCAACTTCAGTATGAAACTTCCAACTACAACTTTTTTTTTATTGTGAAATACACATTTTTTAGAATTAGTTTCAGCTGTACAACTTAGTGCA
>NW_017731365.1:6637991-6645789 GCF_001890085.2 Hipposideros armiger | reverse complement strand
AGAACACAAAAGATGTTTTGAGAAAAATGTAACCTCAATTACAAATATTAGAAAAGAAAAATAAGCTGTAAATGAGTGAGCCAAGTGATTAAGATACTAAAAATCAATCAATCAATAAAAATAAACCCAAAGAAAGTAAAAGGAAGGAAATAAGAGCAAAAAAATCAATGAAATGGAAAGCAAAGGTAAACAGAGATCTATTTAAACACCCACAAACATATAACTACAACAGCTATAGCAGACAGGAAACAGGTCAAAGACCCATGACCAACAGCAAGCAAGCAAACCAGGACCTCAGTCCTACAACTCCAGCCAGCTGAATTCAGCCAACAACTTGAATAAGCATGGAAGCACTCATTCTTAGAACTCCCCGAGGGGAATGCAGTCCTGCCAACGTTTTGATTTATTTTCTGAAATGAAGCTGAGTGAGACACACTGTGTACCAACTTCTGACCCGCAGAACTATGAGATAATAAGTGGGTGTTAAGCTGCCAAATGTGTGGCAATTTGTACAAATGTGTGGCAGCAAGAGAAAACTCATACACCCTCCTTGCTTGACCTAGTGCTGTTCCCTAGCCTTTACTATTCCAGTATCCTATTATCCCCTTTGCTACCAGAGAGTCCAGTTTTAGAAACACATCTTCTACCATCAGCCCCCATCTGCAGTAAGCAGTCACTCTTGAGGCTTCTCCATGATGCTGGTGCTCCCTCACTATCTCATTTCCTTACTGCATTGTTGATACACAGAGTGTTATACAGTAGATCCATTCTAGCATGCTTACTTCTCTGAGCCGTTTGATCCCTCGCTCCACTGTCTGCCATGCAGCTCTGGCATCTCTACTGCAGTTAATATGGGCCATCACTTTTTCCAAGCTTCCAAGAGGCACTGAAGCATCTTACTAGTACCAGCTCCAGTGGCCTCTGCCAAGGTATATAATTGCTCTGTCATTGGCAAGAGACTGCTTCCCTATCAATAGAGCTTTCACTTGAATGTTGACTGAAATCACTATCACTGAGACATTCTGGGGCACAAGGTGTTTGGTAGAGATCAGCCCCTGTGAGAGGAATGGGGGGAGCAGGACTACAAAGTGGGAAGTCAAATTCCGACACAGACCTCACAAAGTCTTAGGCAACCTGGACGGGATCTCTGGAAGTACAGTATTTGTCAGAGTTTGTCTCAGGTATGAACAAAATGGCTGGGCCTTGATACCTCCGTCTTGGTCAGCTGCAGGATTAAGATCTGCCCTGGGAAGGGCGGGACCTTAGGTAAGGAGAGTACGTAGCAGAGGCCAACCTGAAGGAGCTGACAGCTGAAATCTTTCTGATCACCTTCCTCCCCAGAGCATGGCTGCAATTCTCCCTCAAAGGAGGGTGAGCTGCATAACTCTATGACTACCATACTTTTCACTTAGAGGCCTGTTTCAGCCATTCTAAAAATTCTCTTCTCTCTTGTACTTTCTACTTCTCTTCTTTTCTACTTCTAATTACACTAGTGTGCTTGCTTAAGGCAAAAACCCCAGCATGTGTACAGAGAGGATCTGCAGTGTAGAGACCTCACAAGAGGTACACTATAGCCTGTGGGCAGACTGAAGTTGGACATGGGCAGAAAGAGTCCCACTCAGTGCCACAGGAAGACCTACTGACCTGTTGATTTGTAAATCGCTGGCTAAGGCTGTATGAAATAAGCACTTACATAGGAATAATTGGCAAAATGACCTAACAACAAACCTCTGTGAGTAGCAGACTTTGCCACTAAACCCTAATGGAATGAAATACAGAATAGCTTATAATTTATCCACCACGACAAGGAGCAATAAAATATCAATCACTACTTGAGGGCTATAAAATGAAGCATTTATAATACTATCTTGTTAATTATAATCAGAATGAGAAAATAAGGCATATTTTTAATGTTTTCAATCAGACACTACTTAAATATAACCTTCCTTCATACTACAATATTTAAATTCCTACTGTGTGCCAGTCACTTCCTAGGAGCTGGATATAGAAGTCAACAGGACAAAGCTCCTGCCTTCCAGGCGCTTACAATCTAGTTAGAGGAGACAGATAATAAACGAGGAAACAAAGTCACCTCAGATATCAGTAAGTGCTATGAGAAGTGTCATTTGAACTGAGAACTCACAGAAGTCCAAAAGAGCCATAAGGAAGAGCATTCCAGAAAAAGAACACATGTGCAAAGGTCCATGGTAGGAATGAGCACTTGTTCAAGAAACAAAACAAAGATCAGCGTGTCACGGAAGCACTGTGAGCAAGAGTGCTCTTACACAAGGAGGTAAGAGTTATACTCAAAGTGTCAATGTAGGAATCAATCATCCTTCCTCCTACTTAATCTGTTGTTTACTGACAGAGGATTATGTAAATGCTAAGTAAACATTTGGCCAGTAACTAATCCTGCTTCCCATCATTTATTCCACTCCCCTTATATCATAAAAAGGTTAAATCTACATTTTCATTGAAAATGAAGAGAAAAAAACAGAAATGAGCACAAAAAGGTTTCTCACATCCAAGGAAAATCAATTTTATATTCAACATTCAATAATTAAAAAATATTAGTAACACTTCTCCTTTACGCAAATATCTACATATGCTGACTGAGTCCTATTAAAGACAGTAAACAAATTATACATCATAAGTATATTCTAAATAATTAAGGATTCCCTACATGTTAAATCCCAGCAAATAATTTAATATCAATGGATTTGCAGTGCAGTTGCTTTTTACTCAGAAAAACAAGTACGTATTTGTTTGCTGGACTTACCAGAGAGGTTAAGCTAATAAATATGACAATATCAAGTATCTTTGTCATATCAAATAATTATAATTTTGATAAACATTATTAGAAAGAAAAGCAAATAATACATTTTAAAACAAAACTGCCTTAAATATACATGAATAAAAATAAAAAACAGAAATACTTTTTATCTCTAAGCATGAAAACATAAACGGCTAAACTGCTTTATCAGCAGCGTTAGAACTAAAATTTCCAACCTTAGTAATGAAAATTACTGCAAGATACTAATCAAGATCTGTCCTGTCTCCATGCCTCAGTTGAACAACTGCTAATTTGAAGGTACCAAAAACCTCCACAACTTGATATTGGGGTGAAAATGTTATACTAAAAACAATTCTCAATAGAGAAGCACCTATTTACTATAAGCAGGTTAAATTCCATTTGTCCCTTAATCTAATGTGACCAGTCCCTATATACAATCCTGTCAAATAGCAGATTATGTTGTTAGCATCTATTCCTAACTTGCTGGTACATGTATTTCATCAGTCTTCTTTCTCCAAAATATTCTAGATTTGTCTACATTAAAAATTGGCAATGAGAGATTATTTTCTCTTCTTAATGATTTCTGCATGAGTCATAAGAAACTTTATCAGCAATGGTATCCATCCTGCCACTTACTTGGGTATCACATGGATCTAAAAGGCCTGACCCCTACAGAACTATTTCTGGCTGTGACAAGTTTGATCAATGCACCTACACATTGCTTTAGACTTTAAATTCTAAAACTCTTGGTCTTTAACATAAGGTGAATAAACATGATATTGATGCTCAGACCCTACTGTAAATTCAACCAAATTTCTACCAATGTCTCTTACTGATTACTTTCAATTGTGTAGGCTAGCAGTTCTCAAAGTGGTCCACGCAACACAGGAGTCCCTAAAATTCTTTCAGGGAATCCAAAGGTTAAAACTAGGTGCGTTTTACAGTGTTATTCTTGCACAACTGTACAAAGTTTTCCAGAGGCTATATAACATGGGATGGCACTGCTCTGGTGGCTAATGGAATGTTTGTATATTTTTGTTTTGTTTTGAGAATTTTTTAAGGTAATAGATCTAGGATATATTAATATATGTGTTTTCAGAGATTAACAAAGTTTGTTCTTGATACTTCTACTGTACTCTTAACCTGCTATAATCTATGCATGTGAGTCCATATTTCATTTCTACTTCAATCAAAACAATATATTGCAACAGACTGAATGCAGAGGCAGATGAGACTCCACCTGCCTTCTATTAAGTCAGACATTAAAGAGATTTGCAAAAAGGTAAATCTCTAAAAGGTAAAACAATACCACTCTTTTTACAATATTTTTTGTTTTGGAAAATAGTTATTTTTCACAATAATATGTTACTTATGATAACATATAATAGGTTTATTACAATTATCTTTAAATGTATTAATAAATACTTTCAAATGTCTCCATTTTAATTTCTGATATAGTAAATACTAATAGATATAACCCACTAAGAAATAGCTCTCTGAGGCATATGCACATTACTTTTCATATGTTTAATCACTGGCTTTGTCTTCAAAATAATTCCTATTGCTGCATAACAATTTTTCACCATTTCCAATTTTTTTAAAAAATTGCTCTACTTTAATTACCAACAGATTGACACCTTTCTTATTAGCAGTTACTATTCTTACTGCTTTTATACCTACATAACACAATATTATTTAAAATAAATTGCAATAAATATTTATATTTGTTTACAAAATTTTATGTAATGAAAATGATAAAAAAACTCTTATATTTTATATTGATATTTATCAATTCTGAATAAAAGATAATAATATAATACTGCTTGTAGCTAGCAATTTAAATATGCCTTAAGTCAAATAATGATGTAACACTATGTTATTTTATAAAGAAAATAATTAGTTATATACCATCACTACCAAGATTTTCATGTGTATTGTTAGTTATTGGAAATGTGGATTACCAGATATCTAATGTGAAAATAGTTTAAAAACCATTATGGAGGTTCTTTTCTTGAGATTATACACAATTTAACCTAAATGGATTATAAAAGCCTTATAATTGGTGAAAAAAATTATGATAAATATAAGCAATATTTTCTAATAAAGATGAATGGTAATTGAAAACTTAATGTTACATTTAAAATACGTTTCTGAATATTATACACAGCAATGAAACATTTTAATTAAAAAACAAGTTTAAACCATATTTAATCATTCATCTTTCTCTCTTGCTGCCAACTTCCTTCTATTCTTCAAACACGTGAAGCAGTTTACATTATTTCCCCAAACAATACACCATTTATCATAATTTCACTATATTTATTGCTGTCTTTAAAGATAATTTATATTTCCCAATATAGATTAATTACAAAACCTTTCATGAGCTAAGTCCGCATATTCAGTACAAGTATAAAAATCCAGGTAAGTCATGAATAGGACAATATCTAATGACTGTCATTTTAAGCACTAAAAGTGGTAATAAATAAATTAATTTAAAAATGTATCATTATAAAGCTACTACATTTGTAATATTCACGGATTAAAGACTAATATAAGATATACAGCAAATGTTGATAAAATCCAAAAGTGTCTGACTAATAACTATGCTTAGAGGTAAACTAACATTTCTGGAATATCTAATACATGCCAGGCTCTAGGCTAGGTATTTCATATACATTGTCTTATTTCATCATCATAAAACTATAGTGTCATAGCCTCACTTTTGCCAATGAGGAAATGGATGCTGAGAAGTCACACAACTAATAAGTAGCAGAGATGTAATTAAAGTAAAAACAAATTCTAGTGAAATAAAATCAAAGGATTAAAAGCAGTTTTAAGACAACTTTCTAAAAAAAAATTTTTTTTTTAAATGACTGCTATTTTACAACCATTCTTTATTCCCATAACAAGAGTTCAAATTCACTTCTGGGAAACCATTCCTCCAACATTCTTAATATATAAGTTTCCAGCGGTGCTAATTCTATCTCCAATTACAGGGGTACATATGTAGCCAAAGCCAAGCCAAACAGATCTAATATGATTTAATAACACAACTTTTCTTGGAGCCACTAGAACAGATGCAAAAAAGTGAAAAGGATATAAGCCTGTAGCTGCTAACAAATACCCTACCTCCAGGAGATGAGAGCCTATTTGCAAAAGGAGCCAATACCAAGAGAAACTGAGCTAACAGTTGAAGAGGGTCCAAATAACATCATTTGAGCCACCGGATCAAGCTTCACCTGAAATCAGCCATAGCTTGAACTTTTCAATTATGCAACCCAATAAATTTTCAGTTTGAGTTGGAGGTTTCTGTCACTTGTTCAATGTACCCATCAATAAAATTTTAATGGCATAAATCATCTCCAGAACTCAAATCAGGTATTTAATTATTCTCAATCTGTAATCTAAAAAAAAAAAATTAACAGGAATCAAGGAACAATTTTCAGTATTCTAAAAAGTTTAAAGGATCTTTAAACTGATCTGGGGTAGGGCCACTACAGTTTATTAAAACAAGTTCCTTCTGACTGCATCATTTCGATATGAAAACTTCATTATCTTGTTTTAATACGGGTTCTAAACAGAAATGCATTTTTATATATAATCTTTAATTTTAAATTAGAAACACATAGTTCACTTTTAAAATATAGTTTGTTTGATGGACAAGCTGCTTTAAGACAAGGAAATTATTCAAAATGATCACTGGAAGAGAAAATATCAAGAACTATCATATTATTTTGAAATATACTCAATAAAATAATGCATACCTTCAATACACAAGCAATTCCTGACTAACCCCTTTCTATCCTACCCAGAGGCTATTAAGCCTCCTGGGACATAAAATAAGCAGTCTAGGCAAATAGCACCACCTAGTGTCCGGCACTGGTCACTATCAAACTCACTGTCTTCCACTTTTTTTGCAGCTAGTTGCTGCTTGTTCTCTTTCATTATGATTCTTCTAAAACCTATTTCTTTCTTATTCACATGTATATATACATTATCCTAAATCCCCTCACATCCCTCTCTCAACAACTGTCCAGTTACTTTAGGGATACCTGTTTAGTATGCCCTTGATCTTTGCCAGGTACTTGGTGCTTAATGTAGCCAGCACTCTGTAAAGTACTGTGAGCGTCCATCCCATTCACAGGCTCAAGACTCACAGATCACTGGACAGGCAGTGCGACTCTAAAACCCATTGGCTTAATTGCTACTCATAAGACTCATGCTGCCTTTTCTTAATTCTTCTTTCCATGCTATGGCCAAACTACCAAACTAATTTATAAAATTGGTGGTAAGTGACTCAGCTGTATCTCTGAAGAAAACAAATGTTATTAAAGTGAAAATTAGAGTTTTAACAAATTTTGTGTTAATCCACCTCTTGGAAGTGTCTAGAAGTTCTGACTTTCAAAAAAATTATCATTCTTTTTTTTTTCACTCTATGAAAATTAAGCCAAGGTTTCCTCAAATACCATCACAGAAAAAAAAGTTCTTGTTCACTTCTGCTACTTGTACTAACATTATTCTCTAATATTTTGCATTATGAATTAAATCCTCTAGCTTATCAGATAAGTCAATTTTGGAAAAGGACTTCGACCTAACCACCATTGTTCTTTTTTATCTTAAGAAAATTCAAATGAAATACTGGCGTAAGGATAAACAGACCAATGGAACAGAATTAAGAGCCCAGAAATAGACTCACACATATACGGAAAACTCAGTACATGACAGAGAACTGTTCAAAAATGTATGCCAGGATAACTGGTTAACCATATGCAAAGAAATTCAGTCTCACACTCTGCATCACACCATACACAAAAATTACATTCAATTGGATAAAGATCGAACTCTATAGAGCACATATAGGAAACTCTTTGACCATGGAGTAGGAAGAAATTTCTTAGACAAGCATAAAGCAGAAAAGAAAAAGATTGATGAAGGTGACTACATCAAATTTTGAAACTTGTATGAAACAAAAGACACCACAAAGTTAAAGATAAGTCACACAAA
>NW_017731365.1:6632530-6635891 GCF_001890085.2 Hipposideros armiger | reverse complement strand
CTGTATTTTCATGATGAAGTAGAGCCTGTCACTAAAAATGAATTCTACTTCTTAGTAAAAGCAGTAAAAAGGCGACGTTTCTCCTTTTCTTATGACTTTTTGACTTCTTATTCAATTCCACTGTGCAGTATTTGTGGAAATCAAGTGTTTCAGCAAGAAGAAGAAAACAAAACAAAAAGTTCTGCTACATAAGAATTACCTTTGGAATAATTCATGGATTCCTGAACCAGGCCATTTAGCCATGAGGTCAGCTATAACATATGTTTTAAATAACGTTTAATCTACTTTGCTGAACCTCTTATTAAATGTTTACGTTTTGCAACAATTGAAGAACTCATAAGAATGGCAGATTAGGTCTTTCTGCCAAAACATTCTGCTCTCTCCTACTTTTAAAAAGCAAAAGCAAATAAATGTGTTTATAAAAATAGAAACAAGCAAACATCACATTCCATTGAAAGAAAGCCTGTCTCTGATTCAAAAAGTTTTCTTGAATCAGTCAATCCTTCTACTGTTGAAAAGCACTAAATATTGTTTTTATCAATTAGACTCCTACCAATTTCTAGGACTGTAAGTTCCATGACAGCAAGTCACTACTGTATCCCCAAAGACTAACATGATATGACTGAATGAATGAATCATCAGTGAATGAAACTACCTATTGGTCATTAGTATCAAATGTATTCCATGTTTGTTTCTTATGCTTCATGACTTGGTAAGAGAAAAAAAATATGAAAAACTGGAAATAAACATGCTTAAAAAAACAATTCGAACACCAGAATTTGAAATTCAAGTAGGAGAAACTCAAAGCTTCTCCCTCCCCCGGCTTTATGCACACGACCCTCCATCTCTCTGATAAATCACTGATAAACAGGGTAAAGGCCAAATCCAGATTTCAAAGTTAAAATCTTGTGTCTTGTGGCAAGGTCTTTTCTCAGTACTCTGTTTGGCTCACGTACCCTTACACATGGGAACAACCCCACTGTCTGAAAAATGACAAAGCCGGGAGCCACTCTCAGCCTAAAGAAACAGGGAACTTTTCCTTGACCCATTAACCCTGAACTGATTCTCTCATGCTGTTTCTCCCCATTAGAATGCTAAGATTGTAAAGGCCAATATCAGGGTATGAATGTAGGAGAAAATAGCCAAAAAGGTCTGCCTGCAGGATGAATACAAAAGGAGCCTTTGCAAAAATATATGATTACAAATGGCATACCTCGGAGATACTGAGGTTCAGTTCCAGACCACAACAATAAAGTGAGCTGCACGAATTTTTTGGTTTCCCACTGCATACAATAGTTATGCTTATACTATACTGCAGTCTATTAAGTATACAACAACATTATGTCTAAAAAAATGTACATACCTTCATTTAAAAATACTTTATTGCTAAAATATGCTAACTATCATCTGAGCCTTCAAAAGGTCATCTTCTTTTTGCTGGTGGAGGGTCGTGCCTCAGTGCTAACAGCTGCAAACTGATCAGGGTGGTGGTTGCTGAAAGTGAAGGTCGCTGTGGCAATTTCTTAACCTAAGAAAACAATGAAGTTGGCCCCAACAATCGACTCCTTTCACAAACAATTTCTCTGTAGCATCTGATGCTATTTGACAGTGATTTCTCTGTAGCATGTGATGTTGTTTAATAGCATTTTACCCACAATAGAACTTCTTTAAAAATCAGTCCTCTCAAACCCTGCCACTGCTTTCTCAATTAAGTTTATGTAATATTCTAAATCCTTTGTTGCCATTTCAACAATCTTCATAGCATTTTCACTAGTAGATTCCATCTCAAGAAACCACTTTCTTTGCTCACCCATAAGAAGCAACAGCTCATCCATTAAAGTTTTACTAGGAGGTTGCAGCAATTCAGTCACACCTTCAGGATCCACTTCTAATTCCAGTTCTCGTACTGTTTCTACCATATCTGCAGTTACTTCCATCACTGAAATCTTGAACCACTCAAAGTCCATAAGGGTTGGGATCAAGTTCTTCCAAACTCCTATAACTGTTGCTATTTTGACCTCTCCCCATGAACCACAAATGTTGTTAATGGCATCTAAAATAGTGAATCTTTTCCATAAAGTTTTCAATTTACTTTGCCCAGATCCATTAGATGAATCACTGTGTATGGCAGTGATAGACTTACAAAACCTATTTCTTAAATAATAAGACTTGAAAATCAAAATTACTCCTTGATCCATAGGCTTCAGGATGGGTGCTGTGTTAGCAGGCATGAAAATAACGTTAATCTCATTGTGCATCTCCATCAGAGCTCTTGGGTGACTAGGTGCATTGTCAATCAGCAGTAATATTTTGAAAGGAATCTTTTTTTCTGAGTAGGTCTCAACAGTGGGCTTAAAATATTCAGTAAACCATGTTGTAAACAGATGTGCTGTCATCCAGGCTTTGTTGTTTCCACTTATAGAGCACAAGCAGAGCAGATTTAGCGTAATTCTTAAAGGCCCTAGGATTTTCAGAATGGTAAATGAGCATTGGCTTCAACTTAAAGGCACCAGCTGCATTAGCCCCTAACAAGAGAGTCAGCCTGTCCTTTGAAGCTCTGAAGCCAGAGCTTATTGACTTCTCTAATATAAGGCTGTTCATGTACATTAAAAATCTGTTGCTCAGTGTAGCCACCTTCATTAATTATCTTAGCTAGATCTTCTGGATAATGTTACAGCTTCTACATCAGAGCCTACTGCTTCATTTAGCCCTTTTATGTTATGGAGACAGCTTCTTTCCTTAAACCTCATGAACCAAACTCTAAACACCAAAGTCTCCAGATTGTTAAGTACCAATAACATGCTCAGCACAATGAAAAGAGGAGCCATAATAAGAAAAATCACATAAAGATAATTCAGAATACCAGGGCAAAAGAGAAGATTCTAAGAGTTTCCAAAGAGCATAAAAAATAGGTCACATATAAAAGCTCAGAAAACAGCTCAACATCCATCTTTTCATGGGCAACATGGGCTACTAATGGAGCAAACACTTCAAATTTTTGAGGAACAATTCTTTTCAACTTACAATTCCCTACCTAGTTGAAATACCAATCTGATGTTAAGGTAGAATAAAGACATTTTAGACTTGCAAGTACTCAAAAGTTTTATTTTCTACCCATTCTTTTTCAGGAATCTGTGGAGGGTATGTTTAAGTAAACCAAGAGAGTAAATAAGAGGGAAAACAATCAAAAGCAAATTATCCATCAAAAGAGCAACAAAGAGAAGCCATGGGATCAGAGCTGTGGAGAGTTAAAAAGAAAAAAAAAAAAAAACCCCTGACAGAAGCAGAATAGAGGATAGAGGGAGAGACGTCTTAAAGTATTAATTGAGTTTTTGGACCTATATTTAAGCATTTGAAAAAA
>NW_017731365.1:6568409-6632435 GCF_001890085.2 Hipposideros armiger | reverse complement strand
ATAGGGGGAATGTAAGTAAATGAGTGTAATATAATGCATTGTTATTCAATACTTATATGGTCATTATAATGTAAATATTAAGGATAGATTGTTTATAGATTTAACCAAAATTATTATATAATTTTTCAAAACTCAAGGAGTATGTGCATGAATCCCAAATTGCCATGAAAAGATCAATAGACGACATCTAAAATTGTTTAGTTAAGAAAAACTGAATAAGCATATTATTTACAAATAAGGTAGTATCAGAACGAAGAAGCTAATAGTATTGAACGTGGTTGCTTCTAGAGAACTGAGGGTAGGGTAGGGGAGTGCTATATTTTATTGTAAATCTTTTGGCAATAATCAGCTTTTTTACCCATATGCAATAATTACTTTCATACAAAAAAATTCCTAATATTAACAACTTTGATGATGTTAAAATTAAAAGAAGCTGAGCGATAGAGGGTAGGGAACACAGCTAATAAAACATGAAATATGTTTCCCTTTATTATTTGGAGATACAAAATAATCAATTTAGGAACTGAAACAGTGATCAAAAATGAAAAAAAGGTAAAGGTGGTGTGAGATAAGGTTCCTCTAATAGAACAACATAGAAGAGCAAAAATATCAAGAAATAATATAAAATCCTACTATACATAGAGATAATCATAGTAAGCATTCAAAACAGAACTAGTTAAAAGTGGCTACCTTTGGGAAGTGGCAAAGGGAAATGTGGGGCAGGATTTCTCTTGTTTTTCATTATAAGACCATCTGTTCTATTAGATTTCTAACCATGTGCATACATTACCTTTGAGTTTTTTTAAAAGTGGCCCTGAGATATAATGGATCAAAGGCCCATAAGGGTTCCCTGAAAGTTGTTACCAAAAATAACTTTCTCAAAAGTATTTAACATAGTCTTCATAACCTAGAAAACCCCCATCTAGAACCTTCTTATAAAGAAATACAAGACAGGTGAACAAAAAAAATACTAACTTATTGGGAAGAAGACTGGGCAGGGCAAAGAGTATTCCCAATAATATAAACATGTCGATTAAAAGTGAGTAATGATATTTACTCCAATGATCAGTTAATTGGGAAAAATTATAACACTGAGTTCATAACTCATTCCTAAGAATTTTGAGGCACTCTTAAGTCACCACCTCAACAAGAATAAAACCATAACAAAACATCACTTTGCTAAAGATTTTCAAGTTAATTACATGTAATCATCTATTTCTTTAACAAAATCCTGGGGCAAAAATGCACTTGAGTATGTGCTTACATGTTCAAAACAAACTACTAATAAATATTTTGTGGGGCCATGACAAGAAGGTTGAAAAGCAATGAATTAAGGTATATCCTCATGATATATGTTAAACAACCATGTTATAAAAAATAATTTGGTTTTTAACATTAAAAAAGTAAAAATTTAAGAAAAAAGGCAGAATATAATACATATTATTAATATCTAAAAATATTATAAAATCGCCATCTCAGCCCACAGCACTCAACAATGAACCTAAATGGTAGTTGTATACCTTCACTTTTAAAGAGATGAACCTCTTAGTTTATCAGGGTTGATATGTGAATTAGTTAACATTATGATCCTTCATTTTTTTCCCAAATAAAATGCTTCAAATTTCGATTACTTCTAAATCTGTTGTGGTAAGTCTGAAGCCAATTAATGATGAATGTACTGTACCATGCTAAGTAGAATTAAATTAGTGTAAAATTGATTAGTATATAATTGAAATAGTTGTAAATTTACCAACTTTAATTAGAATAGCTTATTACAGATAATTTACACCATAATATAAGAAAGAAAATAGAAGTTCATCAAAACCTTACATTAATTTTAGTGATACACTATTATGGATTAGAAAGGGCTATATGGTAATACCAAGTACTCTGAGAGTAAATCATTTTAGTACAGATCCTTTCAGAGAAAATTGATTATTAACCTTTTAGCCTAGATTTTTTCAAGTAATTACACTATTTATGGTAATCAACTATAATAGCTGATGAGAACTTATGTGAATAAATGAAAAAATACATAACAATAATATTTTGTCTACCTACAACACTAAATTATACTAAAAAGAACTCATTAAAATACTAAATATTTCTCATAATTCCTTTAAAAGGTATTCAAGCAAGACAAAATCCCCTAAGTCTTACCCTAAAAATAAAAAAAACCCTAATTTACCAACAAAGAAACAAGTAAGGGGAAAGAGTATCTCAGCAAAAAAACACAGAAGTAATGTCTTTAGTTCTCTCAATACCCTTGTGGGTGGTAACTACAGCCCAGAAAGTTCCACATATAAATTGCTAACTCCCCCGAGTTTAAAGCCATGGTAATTAGGTTCATTATCTTACATGCTAATGACATAGAGATAATAAGTTTGCAGTGAATAATTCATATACTACCAGCTCTCACTGTGATGCTCGATGCTAATAGTTTACTTACAGTACAAGTTACACTGCATTTTTTCTATAATTTAAATTTATTGTCTAGATAAATAGGAATCATTTAGTGTGGAAATCTAATTTACTATCAGTAAACGATAACAATCTTAAGCATGTATTGGTTTATATATTTGTAGCATAATTTTTACTCATTCATAATTAGTTATGATGATAAAACACCATACAATGTCTTATAAGAAGATTAAGGTACCTATATCAATATAGACAATTATTCTAATGAAATTGGGTGATAATTATCCAACATGATTAATGGATATCAATAAATTATGAATTGCTTTAGTAACTCATATTTTCAAATAAGTATTAATGTCACCATACTCCTTATTTTACTATATGGATTATTTTGGAACTTTAAATATCAAAGTACAAATGAGCCACTTAGGTTCTTTATTATGTAAATACTTAAAGTAAAATAATATGGAGTATAAGATTAAATTCAGTGGCATATAAAATTGCAGTTGTCTTCAATTCTTACCCAATTTTGTGGATTTATAAATGCTTGCTGTATTTATATTAACAAATTAAATATAAGGTCATTTAAATCTCTTTCAAAGTGACTTTCTTATAGACACTTGCAATAACTCATCTCATAATGTACATATAGTATGAAAACATTTACATTACTATGTACATGAGTTATGGTGGTTTCAATATCTCTAAACCAGATAGGTAAAATTTTTTTCTATAAATTTTTATACTTCTACAACAATTCCTTCTAAAATAATTTTATTTCTAAGCTAAAACTGTTTAAATATGCAGGTTGCATCAATGAAGACAGGTCAGGTAAGGTTCAGGTAAAATTGCAGAATCTCAGGGGCGTAAAACAATAAAGTCTTTTCCTTGCTTCCACTAGATGTTCATGGGTCATCTACAGGCTCTACTCCATGTCTTTTCATTTCAGTACCAAAGATGATGGAGCAATCACCATCTCAAATTCTGCAAGTCATAGTGGTCGAAGGCAGGGGAGCTCTGGACAATCTTGCACTGGTAATGAAACGCTCCAGCCCAGGAAAACACATCTCACTTCTGCTCACAACTCATTAGGCCAATTATCTGAGAAAGTTAAACCTTCAAGAAGTTTAAATCTTTAAAATTTCAAAACTTTTTTTTTTCTCAAAGACATCTACTTCCCTAAGTAGGTTATAAAGATAGGTTAGATAATGTTCATGAAGGTCTTTGAAGACAAATATCATTCCAAATTCTTTTTATATTAATTCACTATCATATCAAAACAATCAGTTCTTGACAAATCTGCCAAAAGTATAACCAGGATAATAGCAAGCACCCTTTCAAAACTGCAAATTTGAACACATCATGCTTAAAATCCTCTAATCTTAGCATCACCCTCCATGAAATGATCCCTGGCCTGCTTTTCTGTCATCTCAGAATACTCAATACGACTTACATGCTCCAAAAGACAAAACTATTAACTATGTTGCTCTCAAGCTTCCCTGACGTTTCATTCACATGCCTTCCATGTGAGAATGCTTTCTCTGCCACCTCCACTTGATGAAATCTTACTCTTCAGCTTAAGCCCATCTCCACTGTGAGGCTTTTCCTGATTCAGATCACCACAACAGCCAGAGAATTCTGTACTCCCTCAACATTGATTCCTCATCTCCACTGTGATTGTTCATGAGCCTCCTACTAGATTATGAGCTCCTCAAAAGCAGATGCCGTCATATTGACCTCTGAATCCCTAGCACCGGACATTTACTGGCTAATAAACAAATAAATGTCTGGAAAAATAAATAACATTCCATAGTGCCAAACGAATGGTGTTAAAAGAAGTATATTTTGATAAATAAGACTAACTGTCCTGACAGTTGAAGATATAATTTCAATGAGTTCCTTTTAGGATCTAAATGCTTGAGTCAGTTTATTGGTGGCAATTCTGATAAAATTGAAGTTGTATGACATTCAGTTAATTCTTCCTTCCTTCATTCCCCAGACTTTTATTTATTCAACTAAGATTTACTGAATTCCAGGAGCTTGAGAGGTCCTAAGGATGGCATTAATAGTGGAGATGTTGTCATCAATATACTTATCAGATGAAAATAGGTTAATATTTTGCTCACTGATGTCTCATCTAATTTTATGGTAGTTCACTTTTACCTTCACCATAATAGGAGGGTTAATACTATACAGTGTACTTTTATATTAACATAATTCACTTTTATATTAACATAATTTTGTCATTATAAAAAATTTGGAACAATTATTATCCATTCGGCATAAAAGTATTAACTGTGTTTTGCTTTTAAAACATCTTTTTTGAAGTACATTATAAAATAATGTTTTTCAAGTTCACAGCAATTTAACATTAAACATTTTAACTAAACAAAAGCAAATTGACATTAAAACAGACAGGTTTATTTTAAGAAAAAATAAGAAAAAATAAAAAGGCATATTCAAAATCAGTTGTTGGATCTGTAAAGGTAAATATTAAAAATAATGTACAGTGGGCCAGCCGAGTGGTGCATGTGTTAAGAGTTGGCTTGGGGGCTGGCCGTGTGGCACGTTGGTTAGGAGTTGGCTTGGGATGCCGGCTCTGAGCAGCAGGGCCCTGGTTCGGATCCTACATATGAGGACCAGTGATGCCGCACCCTCTACAGCTAAGATGGTGAACAACGGCTCATCCTGAAGCTGGGCTGCCATGACTCACCAGCGATGGCGTAGGCTGCAGTGGGGCTGGCCGGCAGTGGGAGTGAGCTTTTGTGAGCTGCTGTGAGCCGCAGTGAGTGGCCGTCCAATGGCCTGCGAGCAACTGCCTCACCCGGGAAGAGCGCAATGATAATACCAACATGGGCCAGTGAAGCGACGTCCTCCACAACTAGACTGAAGAACAAAAGGACAGCAACTTGTCTGTTCCCCTTCCCCGATTCCCCAGTGCTGTTCCCCTCCCCCAATTCTGCAATAAAATTTTTTTAAAAATAAAATAATTAATGTGCAGAAAAGTAATATAAATTATAAACCAAGTATTATTTGTAGTGATATTTTGTAAATGAAAGACTAAAAAGTCTTCAAAAGTAAAAACACACTTGGAAAAACAGCATGTTCTGCATTCCTGAAATGTTTTCAGAGAAAGAAAAAAGACAAATTAGCTCAATTCTTAGTCATTCTTGTTATTATATAGTTGCCTAACTCATGACAAAAGAAAATGACTCACGTAACGACAGAACATGTTTTTACTTTTAGCATTGCGGATACAGGGACTGTATTTTTTTGAGAGTATACTTTTTTAAATAATAAAAGTGCTGATAAATTAAAAACTATATCTTTTACCGATGATATACTATTACATAAAATCTGCACCATTTCAGGGTATCAAGAAACTGTTTATTTCTCAAGTCTGGTATACATTTCATGACCCAACTTGATAGGAATTCTTTCAATTTATGTCAGATACATGTGAGAAGACCATTTAATGTAAGACTTTTGTACTGTAGAAATTTTAAACTCTCATACAATTGGTTTAAATATATTTACAGAATTACCAAGTGCACTACTGAGCAATATAAGTTAAACTTTAAAAATTTACATGAATTATATGTGATGGGGCAGCAAATATGACTGGAAAAGAGCAGAAGTATTCTTAAAACTTAGGAGGCTGCTGAAACAAAGAGTTGGTTGGAATCACTGTTTTATATAATAAAGCTTTAGCACAGAAATTCCACCAACTCCCATGGGTAAAATGTAATAAAAGCTGTTAATGTAATGAAAGGAAGCTCAGTGAATAGCAGACTTTCTAAAATATTTTGTTCCAAGATTGGAACTAACCATACCATACCCACGAAGAATACAACATTGAAGTGCATTTATTGCTTGTTGAGAAAGAAAATACTAAGCAGAGGGGACAGTATGAGACGTAGGACTAGGAAATCCTTCTTTATTCAAGTGAATAAAACTTTCATCTGGAAAATATTGTTTAAAAACTGGGGGACAAACTAGGTATATCTAATTGATTATTTTCAATACTCTTAAAGAAATGTGAAACTGTAGGGAACGAATCATGGCATATTTTAGTAGGTTAGAAATACCCAAGGATACCAAAAGACATTAATGTTGTAGTAAATAAAACTTAAAAGTAAACACCCTAGTTACTATATGTTCCGAAGCTCACTAAAGAGAATAGTTTGGAACTAAATAAGATATACTGTAACTTCTTACTTATCTGCGTAAAACATTTCATGATTAATTTCTGAAATTCGAAATATTAAAGAAAAACATTTTGATAAAAGATCCATCTTTCAAACCTTCAATCAATGATTACATCAAATTTGATGCCCAAACAGAATAAATTATTTTAGATTAGGACCAGAAAGAAATTTCTATTGCTAAATAGAAAGAGCATATTATCATTGACAACAACCTACTAGCATGAACAAGGATTTCAACCTTGATTTAATTAAAAACAGGAAAGCAATATGCTCAGCAGTGTACCAAATAAATTTATTGTGTTGTTCTTATATGCAGTGAATTGAAATGAATTTATGAATAAGAATATCCATCAAAAAAATTTTCAAAATTGTATGTCTTTTCAATACAAAAAAATTCTAAATATTAATTTCTGTATTGCTCATTTTAGAGGTTTTTAAATATCTTTCATTGATTTTGTTATATTTTTATTATTTTATTAAGGCTATATAAGACTAAGTACTATTCCATGAAATGTTAGTTTTGGTTGTAGGGATGTGTGTGCATGCATGCACTGCGATGTAAAGCGTATTTGTTGCTGTGAATTGGTGTTCACAGTGCACTGATAAACAGTACCCTAAATAAACTCTTGCCCATATACAAGAATGTTCATAGCAGTACTGTTCACAATCGCAAAACAACTGGAAATGACATAAATGTACATCAATAGGTGAATAGAAAAACAGTGATGTATATTCATGCAATGGAATAGCAGTTACTCAACAATGAAAATCAATGAATTACAGCTACATGTATCAACAAGGATATATCACAGAAACATACAAAAATGTATTAACTTTATACAGCTTAAAAACAAGCAAAACTGAAAGCATATTGTTTAGAATATACATTTATGGTAAAACTATAAAGAATTTTAAAACATTAGGAAAAAAACAAAACAAAACGTGTATTCAGGAGAATGGTTACTTCTGTGGGGGATCTGGGAAATCAGATCCAGCTGGAGACCACACCACAGGGAGTCTCAAAGCTATTGAAAACATTGTATTTCTTAAACTGAGTGATAGGGTCATGAGAGTTTCATTAGTATACTTTACAACAGTATACATATTTTTTTTAATTAAAGTTAATTGGGGTGACAACTGTTAGTAAAGTTACATAGGTTTCAGATGTACAATTCTGTAAAACATCATCTATATATCACATTGTGTGTTCACCATCCAGAGTCAGTTCTCCTTCCAACATCATATATTTGATCCCTTTTACCCTCATCTACCACCATCCCCTCTTAATACATATTCTTTTGATATATCAAATACTTTCTAAGGAAGAAGTTGGAAAAAATATATACCAAATTATTGGCAGTGATTATCTTATTGGTAAGAAACTGTGGGAAGCTTTTGCTTTCTATATATTGCTGAATCATTTTGATTTTTCACAAGAAATGTAATAAGTTCGTATTTAGAACCAAAAAGAAAGATGAAGTTTTATAATTTTCCAATTATAATTTCAAAAATTAAAAAAGAAGAATGAGAGTATACTACAGCTATACTCTCCAGAGATAAAGCTGTTGACAGTTTGGTTATACAAGCATTTTTCAGACATATTTTTCAGAAAGTACAAAACCTTCATGTACATGTTCAAAAAAGTTCATTAAAAATAGATGTTATAAAATTAAATAAGTTACAGTTAAGTGGAATAGAAGTGACCCAAAAGCCCAGGTTTTTTTAAGGAAAATTACACCACTTTCAAATATTTAAAGATTACAGTAGTTCTTTATATATTTAGGTACAAAGATAGTGAGAAAGCATGTACAGGTGAGCACATTACATTTAAAAATTCTTTTTCATGTAAATGTTTTATTATTTTTCAGCAGAAATTAAAAAGTTGAAACAGAGTTTCCATCTTCAAATAACATACAATTTATAGGAAGCAGCAAGCTGAAAATTACTTCAATACAATGCAAAAAATACTAACATATTGTAAAACTACAAGAAAGGTTAGCACGACAGAGGGAAGAAGATGGGGGAGGCTCTCAAGCAACCTTTTAAGGAATCCTGAATTTTCAAGGACAAACAGAAATTAGCCTTCTGGGGAGCACAAAAACTTCCAGCAGCTGAAACTCTATAAGCACTGAAGTCAGTGCACAATCAAGAAACTGCAAATAGGGGCAACCGGTTAGCTCAGGTGGTTAGAGTGCAGGCTCATAACAAACACCAAAGTTGCCAGTTCAATCCCCACATGCGCCACTGAGTTGCGCCCTCCAAAACTAGATTGAAATAACTACTTGACTTGGAGCTGATGGGTCCTGGAAAAACACACTGTTCCCAAATGAATGGAAGGGAGGGAGAGGGAGAGAGAGGGAAGGAGAGAGGGAGGGAGGGAGGGAGGGAAGGAGAGAGGGAGTGCAAACAGAGCACCTGAGGCTAACCAGAAAACTAAAGCATTACTAAAATGGAGGCTCAGGGAGGACCCAGAGCGGGGGTGGAGGGGGGGGGGGTTGTGTTCAAGTTACGTGAAAGGCTGTCCTGTTGAACTTGAATCACCTTACTACTATTTGTTTAAATCAAATTCACTCACAATTCTGATTATACCATCGTAATTGTTATTTCTGCTCCTAACCTACCCCATTCAGAAATCACCTTTTCCAAGAAAGCCAGTATATTACAAGCTGCTTCTTCACTCATTATAAACTCAATGAGCTCAGAGACTGGGTCTGTTTTATAGACTACTCTAAGGACAGGACCTAGTGCAATACTCAAAGTAACAGTCACCATAAAATGACCCTGAAAATGGAAGCCAGCACAGAGAAATGGAGCTTGGGTTCCTGATGACTGTGAAGCTGTTACACCAACCTGGACGACCTAGCTCCAGACTTCTTTTCCATGAAAGAAAACTAAAGTTCTATCTTGTTTATGTTACTGTGATTTTGAACTTTCCAGTGTATGCGAACTCCATACTAATTGACACAACATGTAAATGGATGACTAGCATTTGCTGATAACAAAACACATAAAAGGACAAAAAATCAAGTGTTCCATCTCTTAGGAATTAAGCTGAACTCCCATGTTATGTATGAGTTACCTGTTCATGTTTTTTGTTTTGGTGCTGCAAGCTACCAACTCCTAAGTCGTGTTCAATCTTTTGGCATTAATTTTAGAATCTGTCTTTCTGGAGGTCTTCTCTTCCAAACTCAACTAGTGTGCTACCATTCAATGCTAGCATTAACAAGTTAAACTTAGCACAGACCCCACAAGTTAAAGGACATAGTTCATAGCATGATTCCCTCACATCAGATGCCACCCACATTTTAACTGCTTATAAACTTGGGGGTTTCCATTACCCCCTCAGGTTCAATCATTCACTAGAATGACTCACATAACTCAGGAAAGTGCCACACTTACACTTGCAGTTTTATTATAAAACATACAATTCTTGAACAGCCAAATGAAGAGACAACTAAGGTGAGGTCTGAAAGGGTCCTGAACACAGAGCTTCCATGCCCACTGCTTGTGGAATCAGAACAAGACACATTCCTGGCACAATTTTGTTTACAAACAAGGAAGCTCCACAGAGCTTTGGTGTCTAGAGTTTTTATTGGGATTTCATTACAATGGTTGATTAAATCATTGGCCACTTGAATGAACTCACTCTCCAAGCCCCTTCCCCGAAGTCAAACTGGCTCCAAATCCCAACCCTCTAGTCACATGGTTTAGTCTTCCTGGGTGACCAGCCCCCTTCTAAAGCCATCTAAAGGCCCACCATAAGTCATCTCATTAGCATAATTATAATCATAGTGCACCTGTGATCCAAGCAGATCATGAATAACAAAGGCACTTCTGTCACTTGGGGAACTCCAAGTGTTTTACTCTGTATAAGGAACCCAGAACAAAAATGAGACAAATTTCTGTATTATACACCAGCAGGTGATTCTGTCTGTGCTTCATTAGCTGACAGACAGTAGAGGCCTTCTCCACCCTCCCCCATCAAACCTTTCCCACTCCAATTCCTGAGGAACATAATGTAGAAAATATCAAGATTGCCACAGCCATGTACCAGAAATAATCTTATAAAGTGTTAAGATATTATCACTCAAACCCTTCATAGCTATAAAACCCTCCAGTTCCCTGTGTTCATTTCAAACTTTTTATTTCTATCTTCTTCTACCATAATACTGAAACATGGTCCTTGCTTTACTGTCATTTGGCTCACATATTTCAGTACTTATACAAAACAAATCTTAGCTTTTGTTTCCTAGGAGGAATGGATCCAAGTTTTGTGGGCCAGAATCTTAAATTTGTGGAACTCTCCTTAAGGAAAAGAATACAAAATTAGGTATGAAGTGAATATTTATTTAGAATGTAAAAATAAATAATTACAAACTTTCAAAAGCTGACAAATACCACAAACATCACAAATTCCAGAAATAATGGTATATTTTTGTCAACTACTTGACCAATCTCTATAATGCTCTTATGCTCCTATATTTCTAGGGACATACCTGCATACTATTGATTGCCTCTTCATATAACAATTTTGTAATATTAAGAGAATAAAAAGATAATTACTTTATCTGTTAGTGTGTCTGATCGATTTTTATTTTTGATAGTTTAAAAGGTTATATCAGTTTTACAACTTATTACGGATAAGATCATGTACATTCTTAGCAATATAGTCAAATTTAGGAAAACCCCTATCAAGTTTCTTTAATATATATGCTGTGTTTATGCATAGAAAAGCAACTGACACAGTGGATAGTAAGATTATTCTTGGGAGTCATATTATGCCAGGATGACTAATAATAATTTAATTATACATAGAAACAACTTCAAATCATATACTCCATCTAAATGTATCCTCTACTAAACTTCCCCTTAACCAGGTCCCAAAAATGCCTCCAGCCACTCTAGTGAAACCCAACAGGAGGGTATGATAGAGGGAAAGTCGGAGTGAAAAGGCACAAGTTTTAACTGGTTAAGATATCTAGCTTTTATAAATTTTACAAAAAGGTTATAACTATGTAAATACATTGCTTGGGGTCCTCCCAGGGCCCTGGAAGAATCTGTGTAAGTCAGGGACTCTGAACCTTAAGTTAACTGACTACAAAGTAAATCCGTCTCTATTTCCTACCCTAATTTGAAGAAACTATCAAAATAATCATACTTATTTCCTCAATGACACTTTGCTACTTTAAGATTAACATCTATTTTCTAGAATATGATCATTTCTAGCTTCTACCCCAATTACATTAGGCACGCTGACACTAAAATTTTGTTTCTACTAGCCCTCTTTTAATTGTAACCTAACAGTAATGCAAGCCTTACAATGGCTTTCTATTGTACTTCAGACCAAGGGTAAACACTTTAGATCTCAGCTAGGTTTCTTTCAGTGGTAAATATGAAGAAAAATCCAATTCAAAATGGCCGAATAAATTTCCTTGTTTCACACAACATAGCCTAAGAAATTTCCTCTATTTTCACATTAGACTTAGTCCTGAGCCAAGGTAATTTTAGGATTGGGTAATCTAGCAGTACAAAGATCCTAAGGACCCAGGTTCTCTCCCATCTTTTTACTCTGCCATACCATGTATTACTTTATATTCAACTACCCCTCATATGGTTACAAAACAGATCCCACAATTCCAAGTACCGATCAAGATGGATAACATTCAGAAATAGAAAAAGAAAATGCCTTTCCTAGAAGCCCCTCATCGAATCTCCCAGATATAAATCACCTAACCACATCTTCACTAATAACTAGCACAAAAAATGAGACAACCATGACTGGCCTAGACTGATCAGGGATTACTCAAGCCACATGACAGAGGGGTAAGTCACCCCCTCACCACACTCCCACTCCCGCCCCATACACACACAAAAAAAAGGGATTTGCCACAAGGATAACAGCAGTAATGAATGGCTGCTTGGTAAACTTTTTATTAAGTAAATTGGATAGCTAATCTTGATATTAATTAAATTAACTTAGCTATAGCATACGATATTTGATTATATTTTATTATAGGTCACACCTAGATGATGTCTTTAGATCCATTACAGCTCTCATTTGGCTCCAACCTACACATGCAGCTTCTTCTCTTAACGCTCCTTCTATGACATACCTAGTGTTTTAACCAAACTATATAATAACCTCATCATTCTTCAAATGCACCTTGCTCATCCATGCTTCTGTGTGTTCATGTAGATCTATCTGGGGACAAAGGGGTAATCCTCTTTCGTTCATGTTGATTCCTCTGTGCTCAACTAATTTCTCTCATCCTTCAAGGCCCAGCTCAAATATCAGCTCCTTGAGGTAGCTTCTTACATCCCTCACAGCTAGAGGAATTTACTGCTCTTGTAGGATTTTATACATAATGCTACCATAGCAGTTATATCACATTGTATGATAGCTAGCTATTCCTGTCTGTCTATAATCCTGGAGAGAGTGAATTTTTTCAGGGCAGAATTACATCTTATGAATCTTTCCATTTCTGGTATATATAATAAACATTTAATAATAAACATTAACTGAATGAATAAATAGTGACAGAATAAGAACTCAAGTCATTAGACTTCAAGTTCTAAGCTTTTTTACGTTTTATTAGAAATAGTTATTGAATAAGAAATTTAATGCTCAAATCTGTCTCACCATTACACTGTAAACTCTATGAGCGAAGGAAAATTACTAGCTGACTCTCTGTATCCAATATCTAAAGTATAGCTTTAGAGAGAGTAGAAGATTAATAACTAAATATTAGTAAGTGAATACATTAATTAATAAAACTTCAGCATACTTGAAGAATGGGGCAATCAGTTAATTTGTCTAATGATAGGTTAACCAGGAAGCCCTTTCATTCAGTTCTCTTGTCAAATTTCCTAGTTATTTAAATACCATATAGAGCAATCTTATTTACACTATATATCTGAGGACAAGATCCTACAGTACCAGGGATCTTATTTTGAAAATAGGTTATAATCTATGTATCAATCAATATCTATTGTTTCAACTTGGTTCATTTCACTCATTCATTCCCTACGTGAACCCTGCAGTAATTTCACTTAACTCCTATGCCAGGCCTTCAATAAATGTCTGATGAACAAATAAAACTCTGTGCGTGTGCGTGTGTGTGTGTGTGTGTGTGTGTGTGTGTGTGTGTACGCGCGCGTGAGTACAATAAGACATTATAAGATCTCAAATTCTTTTGAAAGTATTAAGAATACAAATGACATATAAAGATACATGCATAAACACAGAAACACAAACACCCACTAGAAAATGAAAATAAAGCTAAATAAATATTTTGCTATAATCCGTATACTTCTAGTAATAGTAAGAACATGTATTTCCCTCTAGTACACCAAGGGAAAAAAAAGGTTTCAAATATTAGGCTAGATCTTCCCTCCTCCTCCCTGCAAATACTCTGTTAAATTAATAAATAATACAACATGGTATATTTTAATGCAATGATCATTTTAGTGACTATATTAAAAGGACCCTACAAGCTAAAAACCACCAACAATTGAGGAGAATTTCACACAAATATTGGTTATAGAATAGTTTACTTTGAAATACATGGAAAAGGAGTAGACAAAAGTAGTTAGTAAGAGGCAGAAAATATTTGTGATCATAAGCAAATTAGAAACAAAATACACCCCAAAATATCATCTATTCAGTGTAAATCTCCAAAATGGCTCTTATCTTCCTTTCTAATGTTTATCATCCCTTTCTCTTCCCAAGTTCTGCTACCAATCCATCATCTCTTCAAATGGCTGCAAGAAAAGGAACAAATAAAACACACACTCCTTCTAGGGGAATCGATTATTCTGCTCATGGCAGGTCCACAGATCCATGAAGTCTTCAGGTTTATTGACTAGTTGATATAAAAGTGAAATATATCTGCTAAACCAATTGCCTCTGAAAAATAAACTCATATCATGAAAACAAGTTATTTTCAAAAATTGTACCAAAACATATTAATAGAAAGAATCTTAAAGGTCACTTAACCCAATTAACCAGAGCTCCTTGATTCTTTTTGCCAACAGTCCTACCAAGTAAACTGGTCTACACTTTAAAACCTCCTGAGAAATGGAACTCATACCTCCAAAATAAGCTGAGTCTATTTCTGCATTTCTTTACTACCAGAAAGTTTTCCTTTATTGAGCTAAAATTATTCAGTCTACGCTATCCACATGTCGGTTCTTTTATCCTTGAGGTTTCACAAATAAGTCAACAAATTTAATTTCATTTCTGTATGAAGGAAACCTTTCAAATATAGAAGGCTATCATATTATATATATCCTGATTCTCTTTCTTCAAGTTAAAACTATCCAGGTTTTCAATCTGTCTCCATGACACGATTTTAAATTCCTTCAATAATTAAAATAAACAAGGAGATGTTTTAGAATATACCCTGCCAACCATGAGTTTCAACATGAGAAATAAAGCATATCTGCCAAAAGAGGAATATGGAAACATTATCCTCTTAATTTTTGAAGTCTAAGAATAGAATACCTTGTTCTTCTATGAGTAGACTGCCATAAATGTCCAGGGAAGCTTGTAACCAACGTTTTATTGTTGACAAGGGGGAAAAGAGTAAAGATAATAAAAAAGTCTCTAAAATACAAGAGGTACCTCTTTGCCCTCAACTTTATATTTTTGACACTAAGGCTACACTATTCATGTATTGACTCCCTTTTCCTGCTACAAAGTTCATACTTTATAGCAAGGGTATACTAGACATTTTATATGTTTAAAAAAAAAAAACCACCGGGGCCGACCGAGTGGCGTGTTGGTTAAGAGCTGACTTGGGACGCCAGCTCTGAGCAGCACAGCCCTGGTTGGGATGCCACATGAGGGCCAGTGACACTGCCCTCTACAGCTAAGATGGTGAACAACAGCTCAACCTGGAGTTGGGCTGTCATGAGTCGCCAGCAACGGCGTAGGCTGCAGCCCCTGCTGCAGTGGGCCACCATAAGCTACCATGTGTGGCCAGCAGCCAGTGTGAGTGGCCAGCAGCCAAGAGTCGCCGTGAGCGGCCATCTAGAGGCCTGCAACCGATCTGCCTTACCCGGGAAGAGTGCAATGATAATACCAACATGGGCCAGTGAAGCAACGTCCTCCACAACTAGACTGAAGAACAAAAGGACAGCAACTTGTCTGTTTCCCTTACCCGATTCCCTGACGCTGTTCCCGTCCCCCAATTCTCCAATAAAATCTTTTAAAAAAAAAAAAAAACCATCATTTTCTTGTAGCTGAAATCAGGTCAATATTCTCAATTTACTCATACAATTAATATAGTTAAAATATCAAACTAAAACACAATTTAATGAGGTTGGAGTTGGTATTAGGTTAGAGAATATCTAAAAAGCAAAATAAATCGAAGCAGTCAGAAGTTAGTGAAACAAGTATTGGCTCACCCAAGAATTGGCTGAGTGTACCTTACTTAACCTCTCTGGGCCTCAGAGTACCCTCCCCTGTGAAAGGAAGATAAAGAATTAGGATCAGAAGTTCTCAAATGCTTTGATCTCAGGACCTCTTTACATTTAAATAAAAGTATTGAGTACTTCAAAGAGCTTTGATATCTATTCCTGGTTACCTACCATATTAGAAATTAAAACACAAAATTTTTAAATGTGTATTAATTTCTTTTTTAAATAATGGAACCATTCAATGTCAATACACGTAACATTTTATGAAAAATAACTCTATTTCCAAACTAAAAAAAATTAATAAGAATAACATTGTTTTATAATTTTTGCAAATCTCTTCAATGTCTGGCTTAATAGAAGACAGCTAGACTTTCATATGCTTACACAGTCAAACAATATCACATGTCATATAACCTCTGGAAACTCTTTACATTTATGAAAGAGTGAGAATAAAAAGGGCAAACAATGTCTTAGTGCCATTTTTAAAATAGCTCTACCCTCCCAGGCCCCTTGGAAAGGTCTAATGACCTCATTCCCCACCAAAGAGGCCCTAATCCACACTGTGAGTACTGCTGGACTAGACCATCTCTAATTCTCAAGGCCTCCATAAAACCGGACTGATGACAAGATTTTTTTACTTTTTTAAAAACTGACTGAAAGTACAGTTATCTTCACCAGGATAGAATGCATCATTATGATGATTCTAAGAGATTTCAGTGAGATGGTCCTTTTAAACCAACTATAAAAAGCCATTTCAGGAAAGAAGTATAAGATAAAAATAATACAGGATACTCTTTGTTACTATGGAAATTCATACAGGGAGGAAAAGCTATCTAAATAATTTATTTTTATTATAACACTACTGCTGGGTTGTCAGAAAAGTCATGACGTATTTTTTCTATGTTTTTCGTTGTAAAAATGCGTCATGACTTTTCCGACAACCCAACAGTAATACTTGGCATGACCAAAGTACTCTTTTCCGTGACATACATACAGATTGTCTACTATGTGTAAAGTGGGATGCTAAGTGAAACAAAGGAAGCTAAGCAGGAAGAACTTCACACTCGTGCAGGACAGATCTGATGTATACTCCAAAACTACAATACAAAGTTAAAAAAAAAAAAAAGACAGATGCTATGAAACAAGATAAAGCAGTATGGTGGTTTATAATATTAAGGGTATCGTTGAGGATGATATCAATATATTATATTAAAATTTCCATTCACAAAGTCTAGGAACACAAGAAAATCTGTTCTCTATATATCCTAGCCTGTATTTGGTTCACTGAAGTCTAAGTGATTACATGTACCTTGGCAGGGGAAAAATTCAAATGTAAGAAATGAAAGCAAGTTTAATTTTTAATTTCAAACACAGCAATAAGATCATTACTGACAGAATCGACGACTTTGGCAAATATTTTTAACAGTACCTAGACATCTTTATGCATCAATCTCATGGTCAGATACAACTATAAACAGAATGATAATAAGATCAGAAAAAGAAGTACATCAAAATCCTAGAAACACTGACTGAAGCTTTCATACCTTGCTGAAAAGTATCTATATTTCATTAGCTGGCCATTTTAATATAATAGGTCAGTCATTCAACTGGAGCATCTAAATGAATAGTGTACCACACAGATGTTTTCTTCCTAATATACAAATTAATTTTAGAATAGTTATCCTTTTCCTTTGTAAAAATAATGAATTCAAGCCTAATTCTTGCTCCTTTATTTGGGAAGTATTTAAGAGCACACAAAATAATCAAAAAGTTTCCCTTAATTTGTAAATAATTCTGTCACTCAGATAGTAATATGAGTATTGTTTATTTGAAAATGTAAAGAAAAATGAAACATAAATTTTGGTAATACGCATCTCCTTTTATAAATAATTACATTTTTCATGCACATGGAGTTAAGATAGTTAATAGGATTTATACTGTCAATTTTAAAATGAGTATCTATTTAATATTTTTAGACTAACTAGAAGATACTCCATCATGTTAACTCTAGCAATAGACTCTATCTACCTTTCTTCAGGTAAACATACAGTACTGAATATAAGTTTACATTTGAATATTTCTTTCCATTGAGCTCCTCTACCCCCAAAATATTATGGCCAAAAACTATTAGATCTCTACACACTTTTCTAAAATTCTGTTATTCATTTATCCTCTTTATTTTCACAGACAAAACAGGTGAAATAGCACCATCTGGTGGGTATCACCTTAGCTTTAAAATCATATTCTACATTTACCATTTTAGTGCTTCTTTGAAAAAACTGCATAACCATAGGAAATTATTATAAAGCACTATGAATGAACGATGAAAAGTAGCTTGATTAGCAAGCAAATGTATACTTGAAAACTAGGCCAAAGTTGCAGCATTGTTTTGTTTTTAATTACTGAAAAGTTAACCATTTTTGTAATGCCATTACAGATAAAAAAGCTTGTGATCTAAGCTTTAAAAAGTGTCAATTTTTAATACGAAAATAAAATATCTTGATATAATACATCTATACTATTCAATGAAGATGGTAAGACGTAAACATAATCTTCACAAATGATAGTGTTGCCTATTATTTATGTTTATTTTAGAGCTGATTTTTAAAAAATAATCAACTGAAATTAGTAAGGCTGATCAAGGTTTATTAATAAAAGCTTTCTGAGTACTAACAGTGGTGCTGATAATTATCAAAACATAACTTAGGCCATAATTTTATGAGATAAACAGACATGTAACAACTATAAAAAATAATATAAATAAACTAAGGACAAAATCAGAAATAAGGTGAGGTTATTTCTTTTGATAAATTTTATAACACGTTCTCAAAGGTGAAATGGAGAAGGACAACAGGATCAAAATACTAAAGCCAAATGAAAAGGCGGCATATTTCTTACATGCTCTTTTATCTACAATGATAATAATTACATAATATAATTTTCCAACAACTGTTGGTTAACCACACTATGTATACAATGGAAAGCAAACACAAAACATACAAAGGTATAAACCCATTCTTTCTGGAGCTTACAATGTAGCTGTCGTTTTTCCCTACTGTCTGAGCACCTTCCAGATGCAACATTTCTTTTGTAACATGAAGGAATTGAACATCTCAATTTACACAACTTTTATATACAAAATATGCTGACCATTATTAACTTCTGCTTCAACACAAAAGAAAGCAAAGTTCATCAGTGCCCTTGCACTAAAGTAACAATAAACTCACAAGAATGGTAGTTTTGGTGGAAAATGTCCATGTATTGAAGTCTTTAAAATAACAGATATACTGATGGCTGAACCAGAACACCAAGAAAATCTAAAACCAGCGCCTGAGAAAGTAGAAGGGAAGGAAGAAATTAGAAGCAAATCAGTTTATTTGCAGAATCGTCAAAAGACTCAAAAATTTCTGGAGACACAGGCTATATATCCATATTAAAAAGCAGAGAGATTAAATAAAAGTCTGCACACTGAGTGGTAAAATAAACCTCGTCTCACTACACACATTCTCCTCACCCTCTTCCTTTCCCCGTCCTGAACCTCTCTCTTCCCCTGCCCGCTGCACTCCTTTTTCCCCCTTATTTGACAACAAATAATGTGGAAGGATGAAATCAGCATGGAAATACAGTAATGCTCTACAAATGTTCTGATAACTAACTCTATTTTTAAAAGGATTAAATTATGGATCAAAGTCTTTTTTATATCTTCCTACAACACTCAATACAAAGAAACCAGAATCATTTTAAATTGTCTAAAAAGACTCATAAATAAACATTAAAATACTATCATTCTGGATTATGCTTTAAAAGCTAACATAATTTTCCTAAAATTCCTAAAACATCACTGTCTTAAAATTTAATTTCCAATTTCAATAATACTGATTCCATAACACAGGTATTTCATTTTATTCAACAGCACTCAATAAACAGACCTACATACGACACACAAACATAACTGGATAAGAAATAGTCATAGGTCTCAAGAAGTTCAGTCTAAGATGAAGACAACACAGACATATTATTGTACAACAAGGGAAGCAAATTTATTAGAGGTAAAGAGGAAACTTTCTGGAGGAAGCAACTAAGTTTTGAAGTTATCAGGCAGGTAAGATTGAGGAGGGGTAGGACAACCATGTGCAAAGACACAGATACAAAAACAAGAAATTAGGTCTTACTGGGGCTTAAGGTAGAACGCTGTTGACAGGGGATGGTGTTAAAATGGAAGCCAGATTCAGACCATCAGCTTCTTCAAAGTCTGGTTGAACAACATGAAATTCATTTGGGGAGGGGGGCGTCATTTTTCTCTACCCTTCTAGGTTCTTTTGGCTAGTCTAATAATTAAATCTACATGAGACAGTTTAACAAGAGAAAATAACAAGATTTGATTTTATATGTATGGATGGGAACCCCACATATATGAGTTTCAAAAACAGAAAGGTAAAATGAGGTATATATGGCATAAGGATGAGGTGAGGGACTGAGGCTTCAGAGTAGAGGGCGATAATTTACAGGATGATAAGAAGGGCAATTTTTTTTCCTGGTAATAACTCTTATTATGGGCAAGGCCCTCAATTTAAATTCTTTAAGGGAGAGAGAAAATGTTCTCTTGAGCCCAGGGTCTTGATTACCTTCAGCTTAAAATAATCCATGTGCCAAAGTAGCACATCTTGCTTAGTGAGGCCTGCTCTGAACCCCTTCAATCCTGTAGGCAATGGATGGAGAACTATTAAAGTGTTTTAATAACATGGTCAAGTGATGGGACAAACTGGTGTTTTAGATAAGTAGACAATCAGTAGGACAGAAACAAAGGTGCAACAAACATTAGAAGAAGAATGTGAAGTATGGATAGGAGAAGGGGTGAGACTGGAGACAGGGTGATCATATGAGGTGTTACTATAACATTCTGGGCAAGAGTTATAAAAAGAAGAATGAATAGAGTTTGAGACATTTAAGCATAATATGTATTCATTCAAAATGTATTAAGCTTCTAGAATATGCTTGGCATAGTGCCAAGCCCTAATGACACAAAGATAGCCTTGCCTCTGAGCAGCTCATAATCTAGAGGAAACAAAAGAAAGCATGGAATTACAAAACAATCTAATAACTCATTTAACATAAAATCTGGGCTAACCCAGATGTAGGAGGTATTAACAATAAGACAACAGGCCCAAAATGGAGTCACATATGCTAAACCCCATGTCGCCAAACTGAAACTTGACTTAATGACAGTTTCAGCTCTCTAAGAAGTGGAATCTTTTTTTTTTTTTTTTTTTTTGGCTGAGCCATCCAGCCACCTGTTGGCAGCTCAGTGGCAGCTCAGCTAGGGCCGGGAATCAAACCGGCAACCCTGTTAGTCAGAGCTCGCACTCTTGAGCAAGGTCTTAACCAACTGAGCCATTCGGCCAACCCAGTGGAATCTTAAAACAGTCAATCAGGAATCATGTGATCAACACTAGTTAGTTAATCTGCCTAAAAGGCCCGTGCCATCACCTAAGGTGAAACAACTTTGCAATAACCAACATGATTTTTGCCTAGTGGTAACTCTCTGGTCCCACTCCCTTCTGCCCATAAAAGTCTTTCATTTTGTACAGCTCCTCTGAGCTCCTTTCTATCTACTACATTGGATGCTGCCCAAATCATGAATCGTTGAATAAAGCCAGTAACATCTTTAAAATGTATTCAGTTGAATTTTTTTTTAACAGGTCAAAGTTTTCCAGACAAATATAGATCCAAATCTTGAAAAGGATTTGGATTTGGAATGCTGAGAAATGGCCTGCAAGGAGGGGGGTTTTAGAGAGAGCAGAGTGTACAGATACAAGGACAAGAGGGACATTATTCAATGAACTGCAAAGAGATGCCAGAACTAGGGAGTTTTAGCAAAGGAATTTCTTTGGGCTTCATCCTGCAGACAAAGAGGGGTCATTAACAGATTTTAAACCTGGAAGAAATGAGATCGGATTTTTCAGTTTAGAAAGGTTATAATAGGCCAAATATAATAATGTGCATATCTGAGTGTCTACAAACAAGGAAACTAGTTAGATAATTCACATGCATTATCTTACATTAACAATACCAAAGCTAATGGTGACCAAAAAAAGCGAAAGAGCTACAACTGATTTAAGAGTACTCTCAATTCAACCATACACTATGACCTTAAACAAGTATGTTACGTTTCTATTCTCTATTGTTCACAGGAGGAAATATTACTACCACTTCAAAGAGGTTATGAAAATAAAGGATAGAATACTTAATCAAGAGGTAATTCTATTTCACATAAGCTTTTGCAACCTTTATTCAAACTAAAAAGCCACGGTCGGAAATTAAAGAACACATCTGCTTCTTTGAAAAGCAGATCAATTCAAAATTTAATATGCTTCCATAATGCATATATTTGGAAAATGAACACAATTTGGTAAAATGGAAAGAACAATGGACTAAAAAGAAGACCTGAGTAACAGTCTTTTCCTCGCCAATTATGATTTCTATGGCTCAGCTTACTCATTAGTAAAACTAAATGAATGGTACTAAATGTTTTCCACAGCTGCAAATATTCAGGAACTTGAGGGACATTTTCATTACTGCAATGAGAGAAGAAAGGCATAAATTCAGCATTAAATAAGACCTTACAAATAACTTTGTAGATGGGAAATGGAATCATTCACTTGAAACTGATAAAACACAACTTTTATCACCAATAATTTTGCACATAAAATGGCCAGGAGCCTTAGAACTATAACACCCTGTCTTAAAAAAAGGTTTTACATAAAATTCCTAAAGATTGACATTAAACTGTATACTAAGTCATTCCTGGAATTAAACACATATAATGGCTTTATTTACTCTGCCTTACAAATGTGGACATTCAAAGGATAATGATTAATAACAGTGATAATGCTGTCAAAAATACCAGTTACAGTGAGATGATTCCCAGAATCCTACAGAATCTACAGTCTTAATGGTTAAGTTTTGTTTTACAATATCAATAAATCATTCCAGACAGAATAAAGAAGATCGGTAACAAACCTAAACTTTCACCTAGGGTTTTCCTGATAGTGAAAACCTGAAACTAGCAATAAAAAAGGGGCTTCATATCACACAATATTCATTTTTTCAAATAACAATGGGTTTACAAGGCTAAATTATTATACTTTTTAAATAAATACTTGCTTTATGCAGGCCAAGGTAAAAACTATGAAAATACATATATAATTTTAGAATACACTTTATAGATCACAAATTTAAGGTAAGAACAACAGAAAATTCTCTCAATTATACAAACTAATGGAAGACAATGAAATATTATTACACATTAAATTCTCCTAAAGTCAGTCAACAAATATAAGGGCCTACTAAGTCCTAGGAATACAAATAACATTTCTACCCTTAAAAAATGTTTAATCATTTTTAATATTTGATGAAGCATCCAATAGAAAAAAATGATAAATTTATACTATGCTAATGCTTGAGGGCATAATTAGTAAGATCAAGGAAAACAAACAAGAAAGATGCAAATGATAACAATAACAGTTCAAAATAATATGGAAATCTTGGAGAGAGGCTAAAAACTACCCACATCTCAGGAATATTGTAAAACTAGATACTACTATAGTTTTTAAGGCATTGTTCCATCAACACTATTATTTTCCAGGTCTCACATATTAACAAAGTAAGTTTTGCAGAGAAATGAAAAGCATAAATAGTATATACAAATATTATGAAAATTAAGGCAGAGTTCTCCATATGCAAAGCAAATTGAATTTTTGTGGTTTGGTTATTACAATCTGATTGAAAGATACATAAATTAGAATATTTTAATTATACAATCACCTACTAATATTAAATAATCTTAAATATAATAGGTACTAGGATATAACATTTCATCTTGCTTTTTCCAGAAATTACTCAATTCTACTTTTATTCTTTCTTCAAGGTGAATTGGACCCATAGTCATCGCTTTCATCCACAGCTAATCTATGCTTCCTTGCATAGGAGATAATACTCTTCATTTTATGGAGAAGATCTAATGCTATCTTTGAGTGACTGAGTAAAATAATTTCAAACAAGTGACTGAGTAATAATTTACAACGGTCTGGAATAAAATACTTCAAACTACTATGACTTTAACCACCACCCCAAAATTATAGTCATGCATCACTTAATGATGGAGATACGTTCTGAGAACATGTTGCTGAGTGATTTTACCATTGTGCAAACATCATACTGTGCATTTACACACACACACCTAGGTGCTACAGCCTACTACACACCTAGGCTGGATGGTGTAGCCTATTGCTCCCAGGCTGCAAACCTGCACAGCATCTTACTATACTGAATACTGTCGGCAACTATAATACGGTGCCAAGTATTAGTATATCTAAACGCATCTCAACATAGAAAAAGTACAGTAAAAATATGGTGTAAAATATAAAAAATGATACACCTGTACAGGTCACTTACCATGAATGGACCCTGCAGGACTAGGTGCTCTGGGTGAGTCAATGAGTGAGGGGGACTGACCGTGAACGCCGAGGACATGGCTGTCTGCAGCTCTAGACTTTATAAACACTGTCCACTTAGGCTACGCTAAATTTATTTTTTTTAACATTTTTTTCAATAATAAATTAACTTTAGCTTACTGTAACTTTTTTATTTTAAAAACTTTTTAATTTTTTTAACTTTTCTTTCGTAATAATAGCTTAAAAATACATTGTATAGCTAGACAAAAATATTTTGTTTATATCCTTATTCTACAAGCTTTTTTCTAAGGTTAATTTTTTTTTTTAACCTTTAAACTTTTATGTGAAAAGCTTAGACACAGGCACACACTAGAGCCTTGGCTGACACAGGGCCAGGAGCATCGATACCACTGTCTCCACCTCCACTTCTTGTCCCACTGAAGGTCTTCAGGGGCCATGACACGCATGGAGCTGTCATCTCCTATGATCACAACGCCTTCTTCTAGAAGACCTCCTGAAGGATCTGCCTGAAACTCTTCCTGAAGACATGTCACTCTGTTCAGAAATATGTCCACGGTGACTACTTGGTTTGTTTCTTTATTTTCATCACAGATTTGCCTGTAAGCAGACAATGCCCCATGAACATTCTGCCCTATTAGTGAAAACCTTTCAGTACTGGGGTCCATGTTTCAAACTTTTTAAGGAGCTTCTTGAGGTCTGCAAAAGCTTCTGTTAAACCCTTCACTGTGAATTTTCTTGAGGGTTGTTCTTCTTCCTCTGCAGTTTTCTTTTCTCTGGCCTCTTCTTCAGCTATGCGTTCCTGGTCCAGCTCCAACAACTCCTCATTAGTCATTTCCTCAGGAACCCCTCTAGGAGCTCCTCCATGTCACCTTCATCCACACCCAAGTTCAAGTTGTTCGCCATCTCACTCACAGCCTTGAAGTTTCTTGCAAAGATCCTTGACAAATCTTTTGACGTCACAGACGAATGTCTTGAGTGTCTTCTGGTGTCTTCTTCCAGATGCCATTCATACACTCCTGGTGACATCACCTCAAGCAATCACAGATGTTGTGATTCTTCCAGAATTGCATCAGAGTCTGCTCAGTGTATTCCTCAGTTGCAGCAACAGCCTGGGCAAAGGTCCTCGCCAGGTCGTGGGCCTTAAAAGCTACTATAACTCCTTGATCCACTGGTTGGATCAAAGAGGTGGTGTTTGGAGGGAGAAACAACACTTTAATATTGGGGTCAAGATCACCAAGAAAAGGAGGATGTTTGAGAGTATTACCAACATTAAGCAAAATCATGAAAAATGTTTCATTAACCAACCAGCACTTCTCCATGTCACTAGCACAGCAATTCAAGAGGGCATTTTCAGGGCGAAGCTGGGTCATCCGTGACTTCTTATGGCTCCTGGAGGACATTGGCAGTGTGTGCTCACGGATAGGCTTGACGGCCCTGGGTTCTCACTGTGCCAGATCACAGAGGGTTTTCATTTGCAACCTGAAACATCACCCCCAAGCAAGACTATTATCCTGCCCTTAAAAGCCTTGAAACCTGGCATTGACCTGGCCTCATGGATGAAAGTCCTTTCAAGCATCTGTTTCCAGAATAGGGAGGTTTCATCCACACTGAATATTTGCTCTGGCAAGTAATTGTCCTCCACAATCAGCTTATCTAGAATTTCCAAAAATTCTTCAGCTGCTTTCACATCACCACTTGCAGATTCACCACTCACTTTCAAATTATGTGATGAATAATGACTCTTGAATCATTTTTTTTTTAAATTGGGGAATTGGGGGGATGGGAACAGTGTTGGGGAGTTGGGGGAAGGGGAACAGACAAGTTGCTGTGGTTTTGTTCTGCAGTCTAGTTGTGGAGGACGTTGCTTCACTGGCCCAAGTTGGCACCATCATTGCGCACTTCCCGGGCGAGGCAGATCAGTCGCCGGCCTCTGGACGGCCGCTCACTGCGGCTGCTCACTGCGGCTGCTGGCCGCTCACGCTGGCTGCTGGCTACACACAGTAGCCCATGGCAACCCACTGCCACAGGGGCTGCAGCCTAGCCGTCGCCGGCAACTCATGGCAGCCCAGCTCCAGGTTGAGCTGTTGTTCAGCATCTTAGCTGTGGAGGGCAGTGTCACTGGCCCTCATACATGGGATCCGAACCGGGGCCCTCTGGCGTCCCAAGCCAGTTCTTAACCATCGCGCCACTCGGCCGGCCCGACTCTTGAATCATTTAAACCACTCAGAGCTAGCAGTAAATTCAACATTGTAGTCAGGTCCAGCCTTTTCTTTCAATGTCGCAAACGAACTTTTTGCTTTGGCGGTAATCATCATGGTGCTGAGAGGGATACGCTTCTGTGTCTGGTCTTCAATCCAGATCATTAGAAGTTTCTCCATGTCTGATGTAGGCCCTTTCTGAATTTTTGTTAGTCTCACTGCCATCAATGAAGCAGATCTTTAACAGCTTGTGTCACTTTGTTGTTGTTCTTCAAAATCCCGGTCATGGTACACCTGACTGGCGAGCAATAACCATCACTGATTTCCCACCTTCATCGTCCTTATCACTCTTAATTTTGTTTCCAGGTCAGTCACATTAGCAGTGGATTCTGACCACTTAAGGGCCATGATGAACAAAATGACATGAGATTAAACCAAGCACAGGAAAAAATGATGCAATCAAGAGATGCAGTAAACACAAGATATATGATACAGCATACTGTTTTACAAACTTTTTTTATAAGTAGAAAGAGTACACTCTAAAATTATGATACAAAGTATAGTGTGGTAAATACATAAATCAGTAGCATAGTTGTTTATTATCATTAAGTATTATGTGCTATATACATAATTGTATGTGCTACACTTTTATACAACTGGCAAAGAGGTAGGTTTGCTTACACCAGCATCACCATAAACACTCGAGTCATGTGTTACACCACGATGTTAAGACAGCTACGATGTCACTAGGCCATAGGAATTTTTCGGCTCCCTTATAATCTTATGGGACCATCACAGACAGAAACGTTGCTGTCATTATGTGGCACGTGACTGTATTATAATGATGTTTTCAGGAAGGAGTAAAAATGTGACAAGCTTCCCCACTGGGATCCCCTAAAAATATGCAGCGCTCTTCTCAAATATAAAGCACTAAACAAATTAGCAGTTTACACTGTATAGAATTCTTCTGAACGGATTTTTCTACCTTCCCTGGTTTTAGAAGCAGTAAATAATTTTGTTTGTTTGTTTTTAAAGGTGACCTGCTGGTTGCTAAGGATGAAATAAAAAAAGAGGCTGAAATTATGTCAAGACAAAAGGAAGCAATATTTCCCATGAGGCCACATAAGTGTGTACATCCCTTTTAAATCTGAACATAACAAAAATCATCCATGCTTTAAAAACTATTCACTCAATTTCATACATTTTCATATTTTTGTTACTGTCAGTGGATGGGTTTAAATTTTTAATTTTAAAAACTTTAATTTCCTTCAATATGCACAGTAATAAGGAATAATGATTATAACAGAAACAGTTTTAGGAAATCTCTCAGTGAGATAGTTTGCAGGTATGGCCCTGAAGGCTGTGTTCCAAGGAAATCTGACAGGCTATTTTATTTAAACATTGTACCACAGTTAGTTCCCAAACCAACAGCCATTTCCCTTTTCCAACAGAATGCCAATTTTTTTTTTCAGTTATTAGACGGCCTTGTTTTAACCCATGGAATGACTCTTGATTAGAAATCAGCCAAATCCCAATTCTATTTTCTTTGCCAGTCACTGGTTTAGGAATAGGCATGAGATACGATAGAAGTCAATGATAAATTGAGAAATCTGCTGTGGTGATTCTGGGGAAGCTCTTCTTCCTCTTAAACAGGACCACAAGAAGGAGACTTTCCTCTGAGTATCCAGATACTGTCAACCACA
Source organism: Hipposideros armiger (assembly GCF_001890085.2). Taxonomy (NCBI): domain Eukaryota; kingdom Metazoa; phylum Chordata; class Mammalia; order Chiroptera; family Hipposideridae; genus Hipposideros; species Hipposideros armiger. The sequence continues at coordinate 6,604,011 of NW_017731365.1, read as the reverse complement.
TCGGGCCTCTGGAACTGCAACAGCCATTTGTAACCATGAAGAGTGCCGCCTTAAAGAACACTGGGGGTGGTAAGCAGAAAAAACACAGACCCAGGGCTCCCTGACCATGTTCCTAAAGCACTGAATTAACCAACCCTTAACCCTGAAGTATTGTGTTAAATAATAAAATTTTCCATTTACAGATTAAGTCATTTTGTTTTGGGTATCTGGTACTTATAAACAATGGCATCATAATACAAGTGGTATATAAATCTGCTGACTTCAGAAAGAACTAGTTCTGAAAAAGCTTATGCTCTCATATACTACATATTTAAAAAGAAAAAAATTCTAGTTAAAGAAACTTAATTGGCGTAAAGAATTCTCCTAGAATCCAGACCAAAGAGGATAGCCACAGAAATTATTCCGAACTTAATCACCAACACTAGGTAGCTACTAGAATTAGAAGCACTTATCTATAGCCAACCTAAATGTTGGGGAAAAAAACAAAGTTTTTTGTTCTCTAAGAAAACTTAAGTTGGTAATATTGCGTCGTCAGGAAAGTCATGACGCATTTTTGCATTGAAAAACATAGAAAAATGTCATGACTTTCCCGACAACCCATTATTTAAGAAATAATGAAAGGGGGACTGAATTGTATCTTAGGAGTCTATCTGATTTTCTTAAAGGAATCTACTGTTAAATTTGATTGCATTCATGAAGGCATACTTAGAGATAAAAAACAAATACTATTTAGTTAACCATCAACCTTGTTGTAAAACCAAGTATAACAAAAACTATTTTGAATAACCCACTTCATTGTGAAATGTACAAATAGATATATGAATTAAAATCATAGATACTCTTTTAAAAAATTTTAATTAGTCACAAATATTTACTAAGCATCTACTACTACACGCCAGGCACTGAGGATTCAGAGATGAATAAAATATAAGCCCTGTGCTCAAAGTACTGAGTCTAGAAGGAAGATAAGTGGAAAAAAAAAAAAAAGAGCCATAGTGGAAGTAGTTATTCACGTGCCTGCATTCACAGAGTTGTCTGTATACATTATTATTTAATCTTCACAATAATTCTATAAGGTTAAGTATTATCATTCTCATAACTTAGATGAAGAAACAGATAAAGGGATAAATAACTACCCCAAGTCATACAACTTGTAAGTATCAATTCTAATTCTAATCTGTCTGATGGTTTGCACCAAACTAATCTCAAGAGTACAGGAAGGGTATGCAATGGAGAAGGCTACCAGAAAGAGTATCTGAGTTCTGCCTTAAAAGATGAATAGGAGGTAGTTGAGAAAGATAAAGGAAGTTCCATTGTTTTCTTTTAAAAATGTCTTACCTGCATATATATATATATATATATATATATATATATAAATACCTACCAGAGCCACTGCTGACTGATAGGGTCAAGTGATTCCCAAAGTATAGTATGTGCACCACCAGCGATACTTGAGACAATTTTTTTTAAGTTCTTACTTTGAAATTATTTCAAACTTACAAAAAAATTACAAGAATTGTACAAACAACCCCTATATTCTCTTCACCTCCACTTAACATTAACATTACAACACAATTTGACTTATCTCTTATTTTATATATATGTATATATATATATATATACACATATATATAACTATTTATTTTTACTCAGTTATTGCTGAACCATTTAAGTACACTGCAGATATCAACACCCTTTACTCCCAAATACCTGAGTGTGTTATTTCCTAAAAACAAGATCACTGTCTTCATAACCACAGTTCATTGATGAAGTCACAATATTTAACATTGCTACAATACTATTACCTAATCCATAGTCCACATTCATTTTTTCCAGCTGTCCATTACGTCCTTTATAATCCCCACTTTCCCTCCCAGGATACAATCCAGGACCAATGTATTACATTTAGTTATGTTTCTTTGGTTTCTTGTAATCTGGAAAAGTTTCTCGGTCCTTATATTTCACAACAGTGACTCTTTTGAAGAGTACAGACCAGCTGTCTCATTGAATTTGGATTTGTCTGATGTTTCCCTCACAATCAGATTCATGCTTTTTTTTTTAAATGGGATGCTACATGTGATATTCTGTCCTCAGTGCATCGCATCAGAAAGCACATGATGTCAGCTTGTACTTGAGACAATTTTATCATTTTTTATTTTAATAGTTTTATATTTATGTAAGTGTATAAAACTCATGATTTCAGAGATATTACAAAGATAAAGCTAATTTGTAATATAACATAAAAATTTTTAAAAATGATAATAGGAAGTATTAACATTGGATTCACTACTACACATGTGACACATGGGTTAAACCAAATTCAAAATGACATGGACTTTTAAGTAGCCAATAATAATGTAAAGAAAGTCCATTCCAAATTTCCTCCAGCGACTAATGGAAGATGGGTTAGTATCCTTAAAGATTGTGAGAAAGTAACTGATTAAAAGATAAAAACTATAAGCACCCCCAGCAAACTATTTATGTATCAATATAAACATTTTACTTATATAAGAACACAATATTATTATTTCAAGGGCATAATATTTGCTTTAAAGATAATGATGGATTTGTTATATTGATAAAATTATATTCTTTTATATGCTATTCTTTCAAATAATTCTCTGATACCAAATTCAGTCAAGGTCAACAAATATAAAAAGTGTAGTAAGAATCATCCTTGAATTTCTTTATGCCACCATAATGCATGCCAGTGCTTGTGGAAACTGTATGATACCTTAACACAGCAGTTCTCAACCTGTGGGTCGTGACCTCTCTGGGGGTCGAACGACCCTTTCACAGGGTTCGCCTAAGACCATCGGAAAACACATATTTTCGATGGTCTTAGGAACCAAGACACCGCTCCTCTATCCGTCTCCATGCTTCAAGACAAAATTTCACTTATTTGTAATTAGAAATAAATATTTCACAATATATAATTACATATTGTTTTTGTGAGTAATCACTATGCTTTAGTTATGTTCAATTTGTAACAATAAAAATACATCCTGCATATCAGATATTTACATTACAATTCATAACAGTAGCAAAATTACAGTTATAGAGTAGCAACAAAAATAATGTTATGGTTGGGGGTCACCACAACATGAGGAACTGTATTAAAGGGTCGCGGCATTAGGAAGGTTGAGACCCACTGCGCTTAACAGAATAATAAATGTTTGGTATTAACAAAGACTTTAAAAATAGTTATCCTACAAAATCGTTTAAAAGCTTATTCATGCATGATCCTAACAACGTCCTCAATCCTACTTAGAAGAAGGTATAAATTTGTATAAATTGAAAGAGCACATATACTTTGTTCTTGCCTGTCCGCATCATGAGGTTGTACATAGTCCACAGCTTTATGGTTAACATCAGTTTGCCCATATTTCTAAATTCCATCTTGGAAGCCAGCCCATCACATTCCCTCCGCCCTCATTCTAGTACAGAAAACACCTTTGAAGAGCTAATTACACAATTTAATATATAAATACAAAATAGTTTAGGGGAGAAAGGAGAAAAAGGTGGTGGTAAAAGAAGTACCTGCAGCCCCACAAAGGTAAATTGGTGGTAGGAGTTGGTAACAAAGGATTTTCTTCGCAAGAGCATCAGTTTATGCAAATTGTATATAGGTAAAGTATATTTTCTGCATTTCTTTGTTCAATTTTGGGATTTTGCTAAAATATTTCTTTTGCTCTTTCTATCATGCAGAAATTTTTTTTCTCTTTTCAGAAAAAAAAACAACCCTTTAATAAACATTTTCCTATCCAATTCAACATTATTTAAAAATCTGGGGGGGAAGGGTAATTTCAAATATGATATATAGAACCCAATTAACTCCAAAATGTTTTTTTTTTTTCCAGTTTTCCTTCAGGCTTTTTTTTTGTACCTCCTCTGGTCTTACCCAACACAGACTTATAGACCTAAAAATAACCAGTCTCCCTGGCCTTCACAAACAAAGTATTAAAGTAGTAGGAATGTTTGAGGAAGGTGGTTTCATTTCATATATGCTATTAAAATTTATTATATATATATATAAAGTGAAACGTTTTTTATAAAGGTAGCATTTTCACAAGAAAACACTTGGAAGTGATTAAAATATAAAGTAAAATTTTACAAGAAAAATTTTAAATCTATTCTACATAATGTTTTAATCACTTGCTAAATAATTGAAAAAGTCAAGCTGCAATCTTAATCAAGTCCTACAGAGGGAGCTAGCACCACAAAGAATAAATTTATAACAGGCCTTCAAGAAAAGACCTAGTCTGCTGGAAATATTGGATTTCTATTTGAAAACCTGAGCTCAAGTTATCCTCTAAGATTTTTACCTGAGCCATCAGCCAACACCCCAAAACACAGCATTAACTACAAACTACGGCATATTTCTAGTAAATTATATTAAAATGTATAAAATGTAATATCCATCATAAATACCTTTAAATACTTTGTGAAGTAGTTGTATTTGTTTTAAATATCATTCCTCCAAAAAAAAGTAAAAAATATTATTCTTCCTAAGTCACTGAACTTAGGCAAAGTAGAAAGCAATAAAAATGTCCTAAAATCAAATCATAGTCTATCCTTTTTTACAATAAGACAAGTTAGAGCCGCAGTTTCCTGTAAAATGAAAACAATTATATCTACCTCTAAAGATTGCTGTGAAAATTAGAGCGTAAAAGCAATTAAAATAATGCTCTTTTCTTGTTCTTCAATACATAAGTGTTATTTAATTGTTCCAAAAAGAAATCAATAATTATATTAAGTAAAGAAAATGTTTTCAAAGATTAGATTAGCTGCTAACACATACTAAAAATTTCCCGAAAACTCGCACATCCATCTTATTCCCAAAAAGTCTGACTCAATCCTTAGGACATAGATAGTACTGGCATACCCTTACATTATTTTTCAGTAGATATCTGTCATAGCTTCAGTCTCAAAATATTCCTGTTTGTTTTAGACCAAGGAGAAAAGGAATTCAACTACCAACAGTTTCTGCTCTCTCCATTTCATGTTGACCCCATGGAATATTCACCCCATAGATATTATAGAGTGAAATACTGTCAAGTAAATTGTTTATAGCAAAGGATCAATGAACTACACTTGGACTGAAAAACTCTGGATAAAGTTTCAGAAGACACCTTACCCTTTCCTTCCAAAAAAAAATGGAAGAGGTAGAGAGCAAAGACCATTACCCTTATCTTTTTAAAGAATTTTATGCTAGAAACTCAGAAACTATTGGGTTGTCGGAAAAGTCGTAACACATTTTTGCAAAAAAAAACATATTGATAGAAAAAATATGTCATGACTTTTCCAACAACCCAATATATATCCACAGGGATTACTGAATAGTCTAAAAAACAAGCAGCAAATTAAATAAATCATTTGCTTAATGGATAATAAAATAGCAAAGCACTAATCTAAACCCACAATGATATTTGACAGACATGTTCTCCAGAAGCCAGTTCAAGAGGGTTTTTATAAACATCATCGTGCTCACAAAAACCTATATCACAACTAACCTTTACATGGTTCTTCACAGTCCAAAACCTTTTTATATATATAATTCATCTAATCCTCATTAAACCTAATAAAAAATGAAATTATCACCATTTTACAAATAAGAACATTAAATTCAGAAGATTAAGTGATTAATCCAAGAGATATAGTTTGATACTGTGTTAACTAGAACTACATTTCCTTTCCCTATATGATATCAGGTTAGAATTCACCACAAAAGAAATCTGTATACAATTTGGGGGGGGGGTTTGCAAGTGAAGCAGCTGCCATGTCACTCCAAAGGTAGTTATCGGGTAGAGGTAGTGAAAGACAGAAACGTATGGGCAGAACTCCAGTTTGTACTTACTTATCTTCACTCCACCTCTAGTTCGCTTTCCCAACCAGGCCCAAGCCTATCACCAGATGGTTCACTGAAAACCCACAGAGGTGGTAGCTACAAAGAGCCAACAACCCACCACCTTTTTCACAGTTCACTCCGGCAGCTGAACATGCCTAGCTGCTTAAAACCTCCAACACAACCTACACCAGGAGTGGTTAGTGACTTTTCTCTGCTCCTTTTTGGACCTTTACTTCCCTAGTTTTCCCAAACTGAATAAAGTTTAATTCCTACAATAAATTCCTTACTTCTTAATATTCATACTGGAACTGAATCCTGACACACCAAGGTTATAGTCTGTAGCAAAACTCACACCTAAACTAAGTTTCTTCTAATGCTAAATCCAGGGCACCACACATTTCTTCAAAAGCAGAAGATGGCAATTTAGGATTAAACCCTTTAAGAGTTTTAAGATTTACCATTCCACTAATACAGTAAATCCCCAACTTACGATTGAGTTCCGTTCCAGGAGAACGTTCGTAAATAGGATTCGTTTGTAAGTCTTTGACACAAATATACAATGTAAAGCCAATGGTTGAACAATTCATGTTATAAGAACAAGAGACGTCTATCATCTTTTCGCCTCAGTCCAATCTCTCAATTATTTTCACTTTTGTTTCCATGCTTATTGCTTTGCGCTTCCTAGCAGTCCCCTCCACATCACCACTGCTTTTCCTCTTGCTTCTGGACATCCTGGGCTCTGATTGAGCACTGTACTATTGTACACTATCGCATTGTACAGTAAGCACACAGCAGCACAACTGTGACAATGTCCGGCAGACACGTAAGCTACTTCCGCGATTTGTTCGCATCTACAAATGTTCGTAAATCAGGGACTTACTTACTGTGTACATTTTTTCACTCATCTACCATACATACATGAATATCAGACCAAGTTTAATCCTAAAATTATCTCTTGTAATGAGTTCTCCTTTATGACAGGGTAATAATTTTCTTTTAAACAATAAACTAGTTAAGCAAACCTTTCAGCAGTTTCATAATCAAGGTATAACAGATAAGAAAAAACTATGAAATCCCAGAATTTTAAAGTGAGAGGGCAGTCGAAAGTTCACCAAAAAGGGTGAACTTCTGGTCACAGATCACTTGAAAACTATTTATGGAATATGTATAAAAGCCTGAAATGAATTCAATCAATGCTAGTTTGGGACTCTCACAGAAGTCACCTAATGGCACCAATTTAAAAAAAAAAGAGCAAAGGAATCTAACATTTAGTACTTATTGCTGAAGGCATAGTCTCATAAGGAAAAATGGTGAAGGTTATTATAAAGAGCTTCTTAAAGATCAGTTTAAAAAGCAATATAGTTAATGGTTACCTTACAAAGATCAAACTATATATATAAATCAATTAAAAAAAACGTTTTCTCATGTAAAAGGCATTTGTAGCTTAGGATGAAATATCCAATGAAAGTATCATACATAGAATTGAAGAACTTAGATCGAAGAAGATTGTTTTCTAGAGAAAAGGACTCTACTGGTGAGAAAGATGTCAATAATAAAGATTCTGAACATTCAAGAAAATAATGGTAAAAAAAGAAAAAAGTATTTAAAAATTATTTCACATAATATATGGTTGTAAAATGTATGACGTAACTAAACTAAATTGTAAGTATAAATCTAACTTATTTCATAAACATGTCTAAAAGCTTTTAGAATCAAGTTGGCCAGAAATCTTTGTACCATACTCTCTCCTTGGAAGAATGGGAAGTGTCTTGAACTTGGAAGTCAGGCACACATAGTATTTGATTCTCCTCAACTCATTCACTAGTGCCTATAGATCCGAGGTGGTTTCCAAAAGCATAATACAATACTGTGAAATTAATCAGCCACTGACTTTTGATATAGCTATCGAGTTCATTACAGTCAGTTACTGAGTCTTGCGATGGATATTAATCTCTTCTATTAAAAAAAAAATCTCTGCATCTTTAAGGGGATGCTCAGTGTAACAGAAAAGCATTTAAATGGGAATCAGGAGACTTTGATTCTGGTTCAGCACTGTCATTAAATAACAGTGTAACCTGTAACAAGTCACTTTATCACTGTGAATCTCACTCAAGTCATTATAAAATACAGATATTAGTTCTAATATTCATTTCTAGAATCAAAGTTCTATAATTTAAAAGATATGAAAATGGCCCTTCAGTAAGAGACCATAAAAATGTTCATATTTAAAATACTGTACCTTATCTATGAATATTGAAAAATATTAACCATTTAACTTTGTTGTTGGTCCTAGGTTTTCTTTATTTCAAATTTTTTTATTTTTTGCTTGCCAGATTTTTTTTCTCTTTTGCATTAAGTAAATACATTTTGCCATGAACAAACTCTATTAGCTTTACACGCAATAGTTCTTACCTTATTCTTACAAAACAAACTTGATGCTTTCAAAGAACTGCTAAGAACATTAATAATAATGAATATAAGAGCATGTCAGATGTCACTGGTTGTCTCTAATTGCTCTTAACATATTCTTAAACATGCCGCTTAAACTCTTATAAATCTCTCCTGCTAGTTTAGAAATTGGGCACTGTTCTGTAAGAAATTATATTTTTTTTACACTGAAACAAAGATCAAGGTCTAACAGTGTCCTTTCCAATACTCTTGCTTCATATCCCTTGCACAATTCATTTATTTTCTCTAATTTCATCATAACCCTAAATTGACAAAAACAAATACAATATAATTATTACAAGACAAAATTTTTAACTTTAACGGGGTAATTCTGATAAAATAATTAATTTTTACATAAAAAAAGTCATGAAAGAGAATTCACTCAAAATAGAAGGAAAAATATACCTCATATCTAGAACAGCACACATTGCTTATAAAAATTCACCCTTTATCTTGGCAGCTATCTTGAAAAGCCAAGAAAATAAATGTGAATCTCTTTTAAAGAAGCTTTCCCCATGCTGTATATATAATACAGCAAACTGAAAAGAATCCAGATATCAAGTTACTTCTGTTTGTGTTAAGTGGCATGGATATTTCTGAATTTATTTATATTGCCTTTGGAATTTGTCTTTAATTCCAGCCAACTTTTAACTTTTCTTACCCGAATCTCTATGATCTCATCTCAATATCCTATTCAAGGTAATATGCAATTTAGATATTCATAAAACGAACAATATTTATGAAAACAAAATGGTTCTATTTTCTATAACTGCAGGTATGTCCGATAAGAAAACCAACAATTACAAAATGCCCAATTATGAAACTTTTTAAATGTAAAGTAATATTAAATTGGAAAGTAAGTCTCTATTGATAAATGAAATCAGTATCTTTAAATGGTGCCCAGCACAGTAACTGATAAGTAGGTGAAAAAAAAATTTATTGAATGAAATAGTAATATTTTTCTAATTTATTTTAAATTACTGCATTTACAAAATCAAAACCCTGACAGACTGAGAAAAATCTACAGAAAACTAAAGAAACCAGTTCATTCCTGGACCATGTACTGAGCAAAGTACAAATTCCACAGTTTGGGATTAATCTCATCACAAATTTAATTGCTTTGCTTTCCCTACTTTAAATCATCTTCCAGAATTTTCGGTATGTAATCAGTAAAAAGGAATCTGAGAAAAACCATACTGCTTAAAGAAACAAGTGTCACTGTCATTACTGACCAATGTTTCCTGTTTTATTGCATGTCACAGTTTTCCCCAGACAGAAAAATAACAAGTATATTTGTATAGCAAGAATGACTAAGTGTATATGGAATCTGAATCACCACATTTTAGGAACTAAGAATATTTTTAATGAAAATATAGTTAGTATTTACCACAAAAAGTATTATCAGGATAGAGTTATCATTGTACTCTTATCGGTATACATAGAATTAAGGTACATTTTAAAAAACCAGGCTAATTTAATGGTGCCAATGCATTTTTACAATACCATGGTGAATCAAGAGTACCTTTAACAGATTAGAATTAAAACATAATAATGTTTTATGAGAATAAAGCATGGAATTATTAATTGGATAATTAAATTTTGTTTTATATCTACATCTCTTAGCTAGCCTCAAATTTTTAATTCTACAGTATTATTTGACATGAGGTGCTTGCATAATAATTAAGGTTATCATAACTTTCTTACAGTACAATGGGGAAAAAAGTAGACTAGCTAGAAAATAAACAGAAATATATAAAAAATTTTTAGCTTCCCTCTTTGGACAATCTTATGACACTGAAAAGGTTAAGTTGAGATGAATTTAAAGAACTCCCAAACCGGTAATTTTTAACTAAAAACTTCACAGTTCCTGTGAGGTACTTATCTTTAAATACTACTATAGGGCAGAAAAATAACAATGGAAATATCCCAGAATCATATATATAGTTATTTTCATCTGGAAGATAGAACCCTAAGAACATTAAAATGTTAAAAAGGAAAACAATTTCATTCACATTTGAAATTTTTTTAAAGTGTTTTACCTTATGCTAAACAATAATCAGGCGCTTACTTTTTCATAAGGCAACAAAAGAAACAAAAGTATATTTCTCTATCTTAAGCATGAGGGTGAGGAAGTCAATTAAGTAAGAGCCAAAAATTAACAATGACAATTTAATATTTTATCTGGGGAAAGAAAATGAAATGACATATTTCCCAATATACCCTTAGTCTAGATAATGGATTACAATACCAAATATTTCAATGTGCTATAGAAACAATTATTTCCTGTGTTAACCTTATGTAATATAAATATCCTAATCCGACTAAAATTAAGGTCTTAGTGTTAATTATATCTTTATACTTCATAAAACTTTAAAAATCAAGATTGTTTATATACATCTACCCCATAGACAGAAGAAACTATGTACAGCCTCAGGTTTAATGCACTTACAGTTCCTTGTGTTTGTCTTCAGCCAAGATTTGGTCATTTGCTTTAAGAGAATACCTATAACACAAAACAAAAACATACGGGTCATATAAATACACAAATACGTTTGCCTCAAGGACACCTGACTGTAGTATAAATAGTTGACACCTATCAAATACTACCACACTGTTACAGGTCTTTGTCTTAATTGATAAAATATAAAAAATGCCCAAGTTCTTTGCTGTTCTATTAGTCACTTCCACACACACCACCACAAGAACTGAAGGGAGATCAACTTGACCGTGCTTTGATAATACAAGGTATCTTCAATATTTTTCTGTAGTGAATCATCTGTAATGTTATGCTCATCCAGCAGGTCAAGATTTAAAAAAACTACTATAAAGTATTTAAGAGTTCACAAAAAGTATGCAGTTGTTCACTCATTAAACACATAGTAAACATCCACTGCATACCAAACTATGTACTAGGTAGTGTGATGTAGGAGAAAAAATGAGTTTTTAAATTCTTGACTGACCCATTTACTAGCTTAATGACCATACATAATTATTTCGCCTATTTTAATCTCAGTTTCCTGTCTATAAACTTAGAACAGGGAACTTTCAAATTACTGCTGAAGGTGAGCAGACTTCCTGAGGAGTACACTGCTGAAACAGATTCAAAAAAAAGAAAAAGACAGCAATTCCCAGGTCTTCAATTTCCACCTGTATTCAACACTTTCCTAAAACTAACTGTGTAGAGCACCGGATGATGTTAGAATGAGTTTTGTGTGAGCAAGAGTGATTCCATATTGAATGCACAAGAGTAACTCCATTTTGGACATGTGCAAAGAACTTAGCAGACAACACCCAGGGAGCTGCTCTTTGCCCTGGTAATTGGGTATAACCAGCTACACCCCAAAGGTCTGCTACTGAAGATATGAGGACATCAAGGTCGCTGGATGGCTGTCCCATAAGGTGATATCAGAAAGGCACTCAGAAATGCATAAGAACTGAGGACTTTTGCAGCTCAGAGAGCCCGTCTCCACTGAGAGGTCGCCACGCAGCCACCCTACTCCAAGAGCCCTCCACTTTGCTCTGCTCTGCTCCAACCAAACCGCTGCAGGACCGACCTCCCGGACCAGCCACCCTTCTTCACTCCACCAGGACTCCGATTGACTTTGGGACTGGTTCGTTACTCTGTTTTACCCAATTATTGTATTACTCTGTGTGCTTTTACTGTTTGGCATATTGATGATTGATGTTTGAGTGAAGAGCACACTGAAAGGCATTTAAGATCTTGCGTTCTTCGCTCTGTTCTTCGCTTGTGCCACGGCTACTGCAGAGGCCTCAGTCAGTGCCAGGTAGATCCTGGGGGTCTGAAAGTCTCTCGGGGGTTAATCCCCCTGACTTGCAGGAAGCAACTGCAGCACGGACTGTGAGCCTAGCAGTTTCTCAAAACACTAACCTACCTGACAATGGATCAGAGGTCCAAGTGAAGAACTCATGTAGATTCTCCTTTTTTGCCTACTCTTTCCAAAGTGCCATTACCCACTTTACAAAAAGAACAGCAACCACCCATCCTGAATGGAACTGTATTGAACTGCCTGGAGTGTAAAAACCTCTGAAAAAAAACCTCTGAAGTACTAACAAAGGAATGATTTATATTTTGTCCACAAAGCCTTAATACCACAAACTGACTACATACAGGGCTTCCTGTTTTATACATTATTTCTATTAAAAAATGAAGACAGCAATTATAAATGGGGAATTGTGATAGACACAATTTTGCAGACACACTATGGAATGGGGCAGAAGTTGATTACAATTCTCATTTAAAAAGCTTATCTCGGGCCGGCCGGGTGGCACAGTTGGTTAAGAGTGTGAGCTCTGAGCAACAGGGTCGCCAGTTCAATTCCCACATGGGCCAGTGAGCTGCGCCTGAGATGAGCTGCCACTGAACTGGTGAGGACGTGTGCTCTTAGCACCAAGGCTGCCGGTTCAACTTCCACATGGGATGGTGGGCTGCAGCCCCACCCCAACCCCACCCCCCGCAGCAACTACATTTGAAAGTGGTGACTGGACTTGGAGCTGAGCTTGCACTCTCCACAACTAAGATTGAAGGACAGCAACTTGACTTGGAGCTGATGGGTCCTGGAAAAACACAATGTTCCCCTTCCCCAATTCCCCAACACTGTTCCCTTCCATAATTCCCCAATAAAATCTTTAAAAAAAAAAAAGTTTATCTCTTCAAAGAATGTATTACTTTTCAGGTACAGTCCTATGAAGCAAAGCTAGGAGAGTGCCCAATAAAAAACAAGAAAGATAGTGTAAACTTATTTTTTCCAGGAAACAAACCTAAAACAAGGCTCCTTGCCTTCTTTGTATCTATCGAGGATTACATATCAAAAGATGGTTGTCACAGAAACACCTATCAAATCATTAATTTGAATTGAAAAATGAAGCCAAATTTTTTCTATCATGAGTAAATCTGATTGGTTTGACAATGAAGAACAGTTTTGCCAATCAGGCAGATGGTCTTAAACTAAATGAATGGCTTTGACTAAAACATATTTAAGACACTTGATAAAAACATTTTATCAAAAAAAAATACCCTTTTCAGAGAGCCCTTCTAGTTGCTAGACGGGATGCTACCCAATTCATGAACAGCTTAATAAAGCCAATTAAATCTCCAAATTTACTTGGTTGAATTTTGTTTTTTAACAGATTTGGTGGCAACCTTGGGACCAAAGTGAACTCCTGATGCCATACAGGGACAATGAGAAACACAGGTGCGGCATCCACAACCCTATTTGAGTTCGCTGTCTTTCTCGCTGTTTCCAAGAGCCATTAATTAATAAGTCCCTCTCAGTTTGAGTTCCCCTCTCTTTGCATTTGAGCTCCAATCTCACTGGCTTTCCTTTACAGGCAGGTCACCTTGAGCTAGGAGATGATTCTGCTTGCGGCCAGCTGAAGAGGAGCCATCTAAGCTGGCAGATGGTCTATCCCCAAGAGCCAAGCCCCTAGTCTGTCAGAAGGCAATCCCCAGGTGTAAACCCCAGCCCTTAGCTCTGTCCCTGAATTCCACCTTGGGAACTGCTGACGGTTTAGTCTGCAATTCCTCATTTGTCTGGAATCAGCCCATAGATTCCACACAGAGAACTGTCGGTGGCAGCTGTGTAAGAGTGAAATGCTCGGCCTCTCTGACTCCATCTTGTTCAAGCCTGCTTTGTTCCCATGGCCTTCAGGCTAATAGCTTCTGCTTAGTATTGTCTTCAGACATAATAATCATTAGAGGACTTCTGCTCACAGCTTGAGTTTTACTAAAACAGCCCCTCCTATTTCCTCTTTCCTTGATAAAAAAGAAGCCTGAACTCTGTACTTTGGTTAGATGGATTTGAGCAACCACAAGGTCTTCCATCTACATGGTTGGCGCCTTCTGGATCAATAAACCTTTCCTTACTCAAAAAAAAAAAAAAATCCTTTTGACAAAGACATATTGAAATAAATAATATTTAACTTTTCTCAGCACCTCCTGAAATGTTAAGGTAAACATATATCTAGAAGTAAAATATTAATAAACATAATTATTAGTTTTTTAAGAAGCCTTAATAAAGAGTCTTTTTTGGTATACTTCCCAGAATTGCATTGTCTCTAAAGACTCTAATACCTGGCAAGTCAGGTGGTTTCTAATTCTTTTCTTCCAACAAAACTGAAGAAGGATCTAATCAAATTATCAGCTAATGGATAAATAAAAATAATTTTTATGCTAGATCATTTGATGACAGAGGAGTTCAAATAACTGAGTGACTCAGCTGAAACAAAAGTCTGTCCATTACCATCCAACTAATTATGTAAAACTTTTCTCAACACTTACACCTCTAAAACAAAAAACGGAAATAAAATGATGCTGAGCATTGTCTTACTGTAGCAATGAGCATAATTTATCCTCAAAAGGTTGAACTAAAAAAAAATTTAACATTAGCTTCACCCATGTCATCAAAGCAGGCTTTTCGAATACCTTAGTTTCTTCTGTTTCATAATTACTTAACATTTTAATACATTTATGTTGTTTTACTAACTACATGCTAATTATAATTTAATGACTAGGTTTTTTTAATTCAGTTTACATACATATTTTTATTGAAGAGACATGATAGAGTGATCAATCTGCATGAAAGGCTTTAATGTACAAAATATATTTTCATAATATAGTATTACACACAAAATATAATTCCTGCATACAAATCAATTACATAAGGATAAAATCTAGTTGATAAAAGTGTAATAGAAGTATAAATTTAACCGAAAAAGAAATATAAAATTTTTCAATGTTAAAAAAAGAGCATGTTTGTATATTTTTAGAAATGGATGAAAGGTATCAAACCACAATGTTATTTAGAGTCCACTAAAAGAGTGATTTGTCAGTTTTATTTAATAGTACAATAAAAGCTCACAAATATTAATGATTGAGGAAGTACTTCTTTATCAAATTAGTTTTATGTAAGTTAAAAAGTGGTAGTTCTCCACCTTTTTTCTGCCTGAATTTACCAGAGGGAAAACACATACATACTCCAATCAGGAAGCAGGAGAAAACCACCAGGATAAGGAGCCCTCTTCATCCCGCAGCTTGCCCCCACAGAGAGAACCTCTTGAGTGAGTTAAAAAACATTAGGTTGAAAGTCTGAGACCTAGATTGTCCTGATTCTGCCGTTAATTAGATTTTGGAAGTGGACAAGCCATTTAATTACTCTAAGGAGGACAAAACTACCTGTGTCACAGGGTTGCTATGTGGATCAAATAAGATAATGCATGAAAACTGCCTAGCACATTATTTAACACATAATAAATACTCATCCCTCCCCCGTTTCTTGGAATGCTTCCAACCCTGTAAAATGAATGATTTAATTAGTTCAATATGGGGGGTAGGAAGGGCCGTTTAAAGTGTTTGCATGTTTGGAAACAATTGTATGACTACAAATTTCCACTAAAGAAACCAGAATTGTGTACAAAGATGTCAATTAGAACATTATTTCTGGAAAAGTAAAACTGTAAACAATCACACCATCCAGAAAGTAGCAGATTGTATCAATAAATTATAGTACAACAGTGGGGAAATGGTTCAATATTAAGTTAAAAAAAAAAGATCACAATATACTCCCAAAAATAATTGGGAACATATATGCAAAAATATTATATAGGGGCTGGCCGAGTGGCTCAGTTGGTTAAGAGCTCGAGCTCTGAGCAACAGGGCTACGGGTTCAATTCCCACATGGGCCAGTGAGCTGTGCCCAAGCTGAGCTGCTGCTGAGCTGCCAACAGGTGGCAGGATGGCTCAGCTGCTGAGAGCACGTGCTCCTAACAAAAAGGTTGCCGGTTCGACTCCCGCATGGGATGGTGGACTATGCCCACCTGCAACTAAGATTGAACACGGCACCTTGAGCTGAGCAGCCACAAGCTGCTGATGGGCGGTCAGATGGCGAATGAACTTGGAGCTAAGCTAGCTGAGCCCTCCACAACTAAGACTGAAGGACAACAATTTGGCTGTTCCTCTTCCCCCATTCCCCAGTAAAATCTTTTTTTTTTTAAAAAGATATGCTAAAACAGCAGTAGTATAAACTAACAGTAATAAAACAAAGCTCAGGCCTCTTATAAAAGATTGAAACAAGCATTCTTTACCGAATGTGTTCTTTCCCTGAAGATTTGCATAACAGAATTTTAGGCCTATAAAGGACCTTAAAGAGATTGTGAAGTCCAGAAACTGCCCTGTCATAAGCAAAATGCCCTACCCACTGTCATACGGGTATTAATGCCAAACTAAGACTTGCTACTAGAAGGGTGAGAATAAATTATCCCATAAAGACTTGCAACTAAAATTGCCTTCTGAGAACTAAACAAGTAAAATTCCTAGAAATCTACAAATATTACCACATAGTCCAAACAATCCTAATAGTGTCCTGCAAAATTTTATAAAATTGACAGAATCAATCAGGTAGACAGTGTGGATGTGGTAAGATTTTAAATAACATGTTTAATTGGCTCTTGCAATTAAAAAATGAAGGTTGATTAAAACATACTAGAGGAAGAAAAGGGAGGCCAAAAGTGTTAATCATAAAAATGTTTCATACTAAAGCTGAAATTTAAGAGGCTTTTATACAGAAACAGATTAAGAATAAACCACAGGGTTAGAATGAAAATAATAGCAAAAATACAAGGATTATGGAAATAATATTTTAAATTCTCATTAGTAAACTAGATGAGGATTAAAACTCAACTAGAGAAAGCTGAAGGAAAAAGAATTAAACTAGATTTAAACCTAAACACACAGAATTATAATCTTCATAGTCTTAAATTTTTCTTTCCTTATGCCTTTTATTTTTTAAAAATTGATAATTACTCAAAATGACTAGTCACATATTTTCAGTAAAGGACTTTTAAAAATTTGGTACTTGTGATATGTCACTGCTTGGCTCTTGGGCCACATCAAGAGAACTGGCCCACTTTATATGACACTTCCCATTTATTTCTAAATACATTTTAATCTGGCTTCTGTCTCTATCACTTCACTGCAATTTACCTAGCTGAAGTCATCGCTGACATCCTATTGTCAAACCCACTGGACTCTTGTAGGCCTTACGTTACTAGACATTTGTTATATCTGATATTATTAACCACTCTGTCATACAAACTCACTGTATTTTGTGAGACCCTGTCCTAGTTCTCCTGCTAAAACCTCACTATTTCTTCTCCACCTCCTTCCATAATTCTTCATCTATCCATCCATTAATGTTCTATCTTCCAGCCCACTTCTCCTTTTACTTTATACCCTTTCTTTAGAAAGGCTCATGTATTGGATGCTTTAAATGCCACCTATATAATGATAATGATGATGATGATGATGATGATGATAGCCGCTAACATTTATTGAATGGCAATGTGTAAAATTACAATTAAATATAATGTTTATTTATTGTACATCTCTCCAGCCATGAATCTTCTATCCACCAGAAACATAAATCCAACTCTCACCTACATACACCCACCTAGATACCACATAGTCATCTCATGCATAAACAAAACTGAACTCAATTTTCTCTATCCCCTCCAACATGTCTTCCACCCATATTCCCTCAGTTGTAAATATTACCATCTACAAGTACAAAAGTTGCAATATCATCCCTGACTCCTTTGCCATCTTCATTAAATCAAGCTGAATCTTACCTTCGTAACACTAAAACATCATTGAACTTTCTCCCAACCATTCTATCGTAGCTACAATGATCAGGTCACTATCTCTCAACAGCTCTATCACCACAGCCTCCTCTAACCTATCTCCTCACATCCACTGACCTACGGCAGACACAGTGATAGATATCATTCTAAATGTGAATCCAACCATGTCATCTCCCTACTTATCCCCCTTGCCCGTAACAGAGACATGACAGACATTCCAAGCTCCTTAGTAGCCGAATGGCAAATGCAAAACTTAGCTCATTCAACCTTCACATTATAATATTCCTATTTTAATATTCTTATTATAATATTCCTAATTTATTCACAAGGAAACTGAGCTTCCATAGATGAAGAAACATAACCAAGGTCACACTGCAAGTCCGGGGCACACTCTTAATTAACCTTTATTCTATAATACCACAGTAATGAAGTGGTTTCTTTCTACATCTGTCTCCTCAATTAGGCTCCTAGATGCTTAAAGGCAAGTAACTTACTTAACATTGTATTCCCAGTACTTGGGAAAAGGCTGACCACAAAACAGGCACTCAAAAAAAATTGTAATGAGAGTAAATGAACTGTTAAAAATGAATCCATGTTTAGGTAAGTATTAGGAATACCATTTTCCTCAATATTCAAAGTCAGGTCTGAACATCAGAGGATCTCCAAGGAACACCATTTAATTATATCTAGGGCAAAGTGAAGATTTCGTAAATGAGTCTGTGGTCCTTTCGTATCCATAATTTAGGTTTTATGTGAAGAAGCCCATAATTTAGGTCTTATCAAGACCAATCACTTAATATGTGAAATAATATAAAGATTCAGAATCAAATACCAGTTTAATTCAAATTGTGAGACTCTAGTATTCTGAAAGAGAGAATCAGAATAGCCCAAGACCATCTTTCTTTAAATGTAGTTCACAAGGTAACTAAGGTAACAACAACAACAAAATTCAGTAACATTTCCAAGAACCAGCAATAATCTAGAAAATATTGTTGAAAAAATATTCTACTCACAATAGCAACAATTTTATTTATTTTTTTTTAAAAGATTTTTTTTTTTTATTGGGGAATTGGGGGAATGGGAACAGCACTGGGGAATTGGGGGAAGGGGAACAGACAAGTTGCTGTCGTTTTCTTCTTCAGTCTAGTTGTGGAGGACGTTGCTTCACTGGCCCAAGTTGGCACCATCATTGCGCTCTTCCCTGGCGAGGCAGATCAGTCGCCGGCTTCTGGACGGCCGCTCACTGCGGCTGCTGACCGCTCACGCTGGCTGCTGGCTACACACAGTAGCCCATGGCAACCCACTGCCACAGGGACTGCAGCCTACGCCGTCACCGGCGACTCTCGGCAGCCCAGCTCCAGGTTGAGCTGTTGTTCAGCATCTTAGCTGTAGAGGGCAGTGTCACTGGCCCTCATATGTGGGATCCGAACCGGGGCCCTCTGGCATCCCAAGCCAGTTCTTAACCATTGCGCCACTCGGCCGGCCCAACAATTTTATTTTTTAAATTCCTAAAATAAACCTAACAAAAAATGTACACCTATAAAGAAAACTATAAAATTTTGCAATTAGACCTAAGCTACCCTGCCTTACATTTTAACCACTAATCACGTATGACTATTTAAGTTTAAATTAATTAAAATTAAATAAAATTTTAAAATTCAAGTTCATCAGTTGCACTAACCACACTTCAAATGTTCAAAGTTAAATGTGACTACTGGTTAAAGCACAGATACACATTTCTATCATCACAGAAAGTTCTAGGGTACAGCACAGCTGCAGAGATAACTTATCTCAGATTTTGTTTTTACTGTAATCACTTCTACGTGGTTTGAATTTTTTCCAAAAAAAAACATTTATTTTCATAATTTTTGAAGCTAACAAAATAAGATATGTACGTTTTAAAACACCGAACCATTTTGTAACCCTGTATTTAATGTATTTAGAGCTTATGTGTTATTGAAAATTATAAAAGAACACCTAAAATAAGTGAAGAAATACATGTAAGATAAAAAAAATACTTACATGGTAAAGATGTCACTTTTCTAAATTAATCTATACATGTAATGCAATTCTAAACAAAATTCAAGAAAAAAATTTGTAGAATTTGACAAGCTCATTCTAAAATTTATGTACAAAACAGCCAAAAATAACTGAGAACATTTTGTAATAAGAACAAAGTGTAGGGACTTGCCTTATCAGAGTTCAAAAATAATTATAAAGCTTTAGTATTAAAATAAATATAGGGTTGCATTAGTTCAAGGACAGATAAGTAGACCAGCAAAAAGAACTAAGAACCTAGAAACTGAGCTATAGATAAATAAAAAATTGGCATTGCAGGTGAGCGAGCAAAGGTTTGATTATTCACAATATAGTGATATAATAGCTGATTCCCCATAAGGAAAAAAAATTTTTTAACTGGATCCCTATCTCACATCATATACAAAAATCAATTCAGCTCAATTAAAGACCTAGACACACAAAGCATAATATTAAAACTTGCAGAAAAAAATATCGCAAAATAGCTTTATAAAGAAATAACTACAGGGCTGGCCAAGTGGCTCAGTTGGTTAAGAGGTGGCTTAAGAGCGCAAGCTCTGAGCAACAGGGCAACCAGTTCAATTCCCACATGGGCCACTGACGCTGAGCCTGAGCTGAACTATCGCTGACCTGCCAACAGGTGGCAGGATGGCTCAGATGGTGTAACAACAAGATTGCCTGTTCGATGGTAGGCTACAGCCACCTGCAACTAAGACTGAACTTGGCACGTTGAGCTGAGCTGCCACTAGGATGGCTCGGAGGATAGAGCATGCGCTCTTAACAACAAGGCTGCCGGGTTCAACTCCCGCATGGGATGGTGGCTACACCCACCCGCAACTAAGATTGAAAACAGCACCTTGAGTTTAGAGGCCATGAGTTGCCCACAGGCCAGATGGCGACTGGTGCCCTCCACAATGAAGACTGAAGAACAACAACTTGGCTGGTCCCCTCCCCCAATTCTCCAACACTGTTCCCCTCCTCCAATTCCCCAATAAAATCTTTAATTAAAAAAAAAAAAGAAAAAGAAATAACTACAAAAGTATCAGAGCATCTCACAATTAATTTTAAAGCAATTATAGCTTTTAACTTTTCCTAAGGAGTCTTACTTGACCCTCTAAATACTGTTTCACCTTCAAACCCAATATACAGTCATTTACAGAAGTAATTCATCTTAATTTATACAAATAATTGAATTGTGAATTTTTGGCATTGAATATTTATCACTGAAATTTATGACCAACTATTATTACCTTGAGTATTTGTGGAGTAAACATTAAAAGTATCTTTCTCATAAAAATAGCTTGCACCTTCTTGTATAAGCACTGTGCTAAAATTGCAGAAACTAGGATCACATCTTGGTTTTTGTAATAATGCTAGCAGAGTGCACACAAGAAGAAAAGCAACTGCACTAGATTGTAAAGACTGGGGTGGACCTCTTTCTTAATGTCCAGTGTCCTTTGCCTTAAGATTTCGTGCAATATGTCTTTAAGAAAAAAAAATATATCTTTCATGCATGCTTACATTAATCAAGACTTACCTGAGGTTTATATATCTCCATTATTATCATTCAGATCTGTGAGAAAGACATATACATGTATTTCCTCAGCTACTCTAGCTTCTCTTTTTAAAACAGTATTTTCATGTCTAATGATGGTTATTTCCCAATTACTATTTCATTAATCCTCTCATTCCTCTCACTTCCATGGTATTTACCTGGTATCAGGAAAAACCAGGGCAAACTTGTCTTACATATTCCTTCCCTCCCTTTTCCAAATCCTTATTAACACGTATCTCTTCCTTTACTCTCCATAATTAGACCAATACTCATCTGGAAATACGAATATTTATATGTCCCACATTTCCTCCTGCCCTTGTACCAGCTGTGTCTCTTCAATATGCTAGAAAAGATTATTTTCAATAGCCTACTTCCTGCTGCAAGTGTTCCTATTTATTTTCAGTTGTTATATTTTGGCAAATTAGACACGTTAAAATTGACTAACTTAATTCTGCTTTTCTTTCAATTAGATAAAGATTCTAAATTTTCTTATCCCAGGGAAAAACTAGCTTTACACCCTTCAAATAAACAATAACATATTCTAAAGGAAATTTAATTTTGAATATCAAATAATTATCTAATTGGTATTTCTCAATCATGGCAGTGCTTGTTCTACTCTGGAAATAGGTCAATTGTAGGCAACAAACCAACCCCGCAATACAAGAAGTGCATTGTTTTGAAAACTTAGCCAAGACAAGAACTGTTGAGTCTTTCAATCTCTCACAAAGGATTTGTTCATCTACTCTAATACACTAATTAAAGCTAAACAGTAACAATTTTTGGAGCAAATTACACATATTTTCTCACCTACACTATACCTATAATTGAGGGAAAATAAAATTTCATTAAGTTTATAACCCTTTACATATCTACCATATTTTACACACAAAGAAAATCTGAATAAATAATTGAGTTTTTCACTTTCATATTAATATTCCCATAGTATGGTTGCAGAAAATAAAGAACACAGGTTTCACAATGAAAACAAACCTGTACTTCAAATTTCTGCACTATATTTGATGTGTTTTTTGGTCACGAACAAATTTCTTAAGCTCTAAATAATTCTTTATGAGGATAACTACCTCATAAAGTTGTCATGAGGACTGAATTGCTACCACATAAAAACACACCTGATATATGTCAAATAAATGCTACTAACAGATAATAGTTAAAAATTATTATACTCTTATTTTTCTCTTTACTCTTGAAAGTCTTTCAAATGGATTCTCCAAGACCCTTCTTTAGATTCAACTCTTTGTGCTCTACCAGTCCAATTTGCGAAGACCACTAGCATATGATGGCTCTTGTTCTTTAAAAAAACAACTCTGGGGCCGGCTGAGCAGCGCATTGGTTAAGAGCTGGCTTGGGACGCCAGAGGGCCCCGGTTCAGATCCCACATATGACGGCCAGTGACACTGCCCTCTACAGCTAAGATGCTGAACAACAGCTCGACCTGGAGCTGGGCTACCATGAGTGGCCCAGAACGGCAGGTAGGTTGCCATGGGCTACCGTGTGTAGCCAGCAGCCAGCTTGAGGGGCTGTCCAAAATCGGCAACTGATCTGCCTCGCCCGGGAAGAGCGCAATGATGGTGCCAACTTGGGCCAGTGAAGTAACGTCCTCCACAACTCAACTGAAGAACAAAAGGATAGCAACTTGTCTGTTCCTGTTCCAATTCCCCAATAAAAATCTTTAAAAAAAAAAACAACTCTGAAAAGCCTGACAAAGCACATGAAAAATATATCTAAAAGCAAAAGAAGTATCAACTCCCTCATTAACTTGAAACACTGAACACTTAAAATTTCACTTTACTTTTCAATTAGAGTTGACATTCAATATTATATTATATTAGTTTCAGTTGTACAGCATAGTGGTTAGACATTTATATAATTTACAAAGTGAGCTCCCCTCAGCAACCTAGTCTAGTACCCATCTAGCACTATACAGTTATAACACTGGTTACACGTCATAAAATTTCAAATTTTGTACTTTATAATTTTATATGGTATTTGATTTTTTTTTTTTTAACTAGTGAAAATCAATTACTTGACTTCTTGGACAAAGTATCTCACACCAAGCGAACTTCAAACCCATGATTCATGTTCAATAGATTTTACTTTTTGTTTATAGCTTTCTTGAGGTAAAACTGACATATGATACACTATATATATTTACAGTATACAATTTAGTACCTTTTGATACATGTATACGCTCATGGAATCATGACACAACCAAGATAATGAACTCACCCCTAAAAGCACCCTCCGGTCCCTTTGCAATCTCTCCTTCCCACCACCTCCCACCACACGTTGGCCAATGTGCATGAAACCAATGATCTGCTTTATGTCATTATAGATTAAATTGAATTTTCTATAATCTCATATAAATGAAATCATACAGTAATGTATTCTTTTTTGTCTGGCTTCGTTCAATGAATACCATTATTTTGAGTTTTATCCAATCAATACCCCATTCATTTTTTATTTGACTAGTATTCAATGGTATGGGTAATAATCTGTTTAATGCTTCACCTGTTGACTGACTAGGTAACTTCCAGGTTTTAACTATCAAAAGCAAAGTTACCATGAACATTCCTAAGCAAGTCTTCGTATGGACATATGCTTTCACTTCTCTTGGGTAAATACCTAAGAATGGAATGGTTGGATCAAACAGTAAATGTATGTGTAACATTTTAAGAAGTTGTCAAACTCTGAGCAGCATTTTACATTACCATGAACAGAAAGTTCCAGTTCCTCCACCTCCTGGTTGACACATGGTACACTCATTTTTAAAATTATAGCCATTCTAACAAATGTGTAATATTATTTCATTGTGGCTTTAATTTATATTTCCCTAATGACTAAAGAGGTTGAGTACCTTTTCATGTGTGTATTTGCCATCCATGTATCTTTCGTGAATGTTCAAATCTTTTGTCCATTTTTTATTGAGTTGTTTCTTCTCTGATTGAGTTTTCAGAGTTCTTTTTACGACTACTAGTCCTTTATCAGACATATGCTTTGCTAAGATTTTCTCCCAGCCTATAGCTTGTCCTTAAATTCTTGTAATGGTCTTTTCAACAGCAGAAAATTTTTATTTTGGTGAAGTCCAATTCATCATTTTTTCTACACATGCTTCTGATGTTACCATGTAAGAAATCATGGCTTAAACCACACTCACAAAACTTTCTGTTATAATTTATAAGTTTTATAGTTTCAGGCTTGACATTTAGTTCTTTCAGTTAATTTTGTATATGGTGCAAAATATGGATCCAAATTCGTTTTTTTGCACGTGGCTATCCATTCAATTGTACAGCACCATTTATTGAAAATGTAATCCTTTCTCCATGGAATTGCCATGCAACTTTGACAAAAATCAGTCCATTTATGTGTGGGTCCATTTCTGACCTTTTAAAATTTTTTACTAATTTTACTGGGGTGACACTGATTAATAAAAGTATATAGGTTTCAAGTGTACAATTCTATAATACATCATCTATACATTGCATTGTGTGTTCATCACCCAAAGTAAAGTCTCCTTCCATCACCATATATTTGACCCCCCCCTTTACCCTCTTCTACTTTCCCTCTCCCCTCTTTCCCTCTGGTAACCACTATATTGTTGTCTGTGTCTATGAAAAACATTAAGAATAGGGTTACCATATGACCCAGCAATCCCTCTCCTGGTTATCTACCCCCAAAATTTTAAAACAATTATTTGTAAAGATATATAATATGTACCCCTATGTTCATTGCAGCATTATTCACGGTGGCCAAGACATGGAAACAACCAAAGTGTCTTTTGATAGATGACTGGGTAAAAAAGATGTGATACAATGGAATACTACTCAGCTGTAAGAAAACATGAATTATTACCATTTACAACAACATGGACAGATCTTGAGAATGTCATGCTAAGTGAAATAAGTCATTCGGAAAACATCAAGAACCATATGATTTCACTCATATGTGGGCTATAAAGCTGAAAGCCACAAACAAAACAAATAAACAAACAAAAATTCATGGACTTGATATTCTACACCAACAATATCTTTATGCCAATACCACTGTTTTGATTACTGTAGCTTCACAGTAATCCTTAAAATCAGGTAGTAGCTTTTTTTGTAGATTGCATTAGATATTCCACATAGATTATGTCTTTTGGAAGTAAAAATTTATTTCTTCCTTTGCAATTTGGATATATTTTATTATATTTCTTCTTGCCTGATTGCACTGACTAGAATCTCAAACAAAAAAGTATACATTTTGAAGTGGTGTGAGTCAACATCCTTGAATTATTTCTGATCTTAGGGGTCAGCATTCAGACTTTTGCCATTAAAAATTATGTTATTAGTAGGCTTTTCTCCATTCTAACTTTTATGAAGTTAAGGAAGTTCCCTTCTATTCCTTGATTGCTGTATTTTATTAGGGATAGATACTGGATTTTGGCAAATTGCTTTTCAGTGTCTACTGAGATGATTATGTGATTTGTCTTTTTTTAGTTGGTTTGTTAATACAGTGAATTATTCTAATGATATTCTGAATGTTAAACCTACTCTACATTGCTAGTATACTGTTTAATAATAAACTGCAATAAGTGATATATACATTTGGTCCCCAACTTACAATGGTTCAACTTATGATTTTTCAACTTTATGATGTTTTGAAAGCAATGCACATTCAGTAGAAACTATGTTTCAAATTTTGAATTTTGATCTTTTCTGGGGCTACCAATATGCAGTACGATACTCTCTTGTGATGCTAGACAGTGGCAGTGCGAGCCTCAACTTCCAATCAGCTATGCAATCACAAGAGTAAACAACTGATACAGTGTACTGGGTTGCCAGTGTTTTTTAGATGTTGTGTTTTTGCATCCCATCATGTCTATAAAACGCCCATCTGTGTCTCCTGCTTCTGGTGCAAAGAGGAAGACGAAGGAAATTACTCCTGAGATGAAAGTAATGTTAAGTGTTCTGAGCATGTTTAAAGTAGGTGAGGCTAAGCTACGATGTTCAGTAGGTTAGGGGTATTAAATGCATTTTTGTTATGTATGCTTATTTAGTTCACAAAATTTCTTGAGAATAAGAACGCACCATTCATTCTTTTTTTTTTGTTATGGTGTCACCTGTATATGGAATTTTTTGAAATAATTTTTTTAAAATTTCAATTACAGGTCTGGCTGAGTGGTGCATTGGTTAGAGTTGGCTTGGGATGCCAGAGGACCCTGGTTCGGATCCCACATATGAGGGCCAGTGACACTGCCCTCTACAGCTAAGATGCTGAACAACAGCTCAACCTAGAGCTGGGCTGCCGTGAATCCCCGGTGACGGCGTAGGCTGCAGCCCCTGCTGCAGTGGGTTGCCATGGGCTACCGTGTATAGCCATCAGCCAGCGTGAGCGGCCAGCAACCACTGTGAGCGGCCGTCCAGAAGCCGGCGACTGATTTGCCTCGCCCAGGAAGAGCGCAATGATGGTGCCAACTTGGGCCAGTGAAGCAACATCCTCCACAACTAGACTGAAGAACAAAAGGACAGCAACTTGTCTGTTCCCCTTCCCCAATTCCCCAATAAAAATCTTTAAAAAAAAAAATTTCAATTACAGTTGGCACACAATATTATATTATTCAACACAGTAATTAGACATCTATATAACCTATAAAATGATCACCCCGATAAATCTAGTACCCATCTGACACCATACACATTACAATATTATTGACTATATTCCTTAAGCTATGCTTTACACCCCGATGACTATTTTGTAACTACAAATTTATACTTCTTAATCTCTTCCCCTTTTTCACCCACCCCACAACCCCCCTCCCATCTGGCAAACATCAAAATGTTCTCTGTATCTATGAGACTTTTTCTGTTTGGTTTGTTCATTTATTTTGTTCTTTAGATTTCATATATAAGTGTAATCACATGGCATTTGTCTTTCTCTGTCTGACTAACTCCACTCAGCACAATACCCTCTCAGGCAACCCATATTTGCAGATGGCAAGATTTCATTCTTTTTTATGGCTGAGTACTATTCCATTGTATATATGTACCACCTCTTCTTCATCAATTCATCCATTGATGAACACGCAGGTTGCCTCCATATCTTGGCTATTGTAATTAATTCTGCAATGAAAATATGGAGGCACATGTCCCTTCGAAGTTTTGGGTTTCTTCGAATTAATACCCAGAAGTGGGATTAGTGGGTCCTTCTTTGTCTCTTGTTATAGCCTTTGTTTTAAGTCTATTTTGTCTAGTATTAGTATTGCTACCCCAGCTTTTTTTTCTTTTCATTTCCATCTTCATGAAATATTGGGTTGTCAGAAAAATAATGATGCATGTTTGCAACAGATGGCACTAGTTCATTTTTGGAAGTCCTACAGTCATTTGCATCTATGTTATTGCTATGTCATTTGACAGCTGACAGTTCTAACATCACTCTAAAAAAAAATTAAGCAATTTGGTTGGGTTTTGGAGATTTTACAACAAGTTGAAGATGGAAGACCAAACTGTGCACTTTTGCTATATTTTACTGTTTTACTTCCATAAAAGGGAGAATGCACGTCAATCTTGTGAAAAGTTGCATAAAGTTTACAGTGATAAGGCTCTACAAGAATGTCAGTGCCAACGATGGTTCACGAAATTCTGTGCTGGTGATTTTGATCTCAATGATGCTCCTCTATCAGGGAGGCCCACCGAGGTTGATGACGACAAAATAAAGGCATTGGTCGAGTCAAACCGACGTTTACATGACACGAGAGATTGCAGAAACATTGAACATCCGTCATTTACGCGTTCACAACCACCTGAAGAAGCTGGGATACGTGAGCAAGCTCGATATTTGGGTTCCACATGAACTCAAAGAAGTTCATTTGACGGCACGTATAAACATCTGCAATATGCTCATTAAACATGAGGAAAACGATCCTTTTTCGAAGCGATAACTGGTGATGAGAAGTGGACTCTTTACAACAATGTGGTACACAAACGATCTTGGTCCCAACGTGCTGATTCACCTCAAATGACATCAAATGCAGACATTCATCAGAGGAAGGTTATGTTCTCAGTGTGATGGGATTTTAAAGGTGTCGTGTTTTTTGACCTCCTACCAAAGAACCAATCAATTCAAATGTGTACTGTCGGCAACTGGACAGTTTGAACAAATCCATCATCCAGAAACATCCAGAGCTTGTTAATTGTAAAGGAGTTGTGTTCCATCATGACAACGCGAGACCACACACAAGTTTGATCACCCATCAAAAATTATTGGAGCTTGGATGGGATGTGTTGCCACACCCATCATGCTTGCCTGACCTTGCGCCATCAGACTTCCACTTGTTTCAGTCTCTTTAAAACTCTTTGCATGGTATAACGTTCAATTCAGATAAGGCTGTAAATCAGCACCTTGTTCAGTTTTTCACAAATAAAGACAGATCCTTCTATGAATGAGGAATTAAGAAGCTCACTGAAAGACGGCAAAAGGTTATCAAACAAAACGGGCAATATATCATTGATTGATCTTTGTTCTTTATATAAATAAATGACCTTTGAAAAACAAAGACAAAATACGTCATGACTTTTCCGACAACCCAATATCTTTTCTCCATCTGTTTACTTTCAGTCTGTGTGTGTCTTTCAATCTGAAGTGAGTCTCTTATAGGCAGCATATGTAAGGGCTTTGTTTTCTTATCCATTCAGCCATGCTATCTATGACTTTTGATTGGAGCATTTAATCCCTTTACATTGAAAGTAATTGTTGATAGTTAGATATTTAGTTACTGCCATTTTATTATTCATAATTTTCATATCTTTTTTTCGTCTTAAAGAAGTCCTTCTAACATTCTTTGTAAACTGGTTTGGTGGTGATGAACTCCTTTAGCTTTTTCTTGTCTGGGAAGCTCTTTATCTGTCCGTCAATTCTAAATGACAGCTTTGCTGGGTAGAGTAATCTTAGTTGTACGTCCCTGCTTTTCATATGGGATTGCAAGGGACTCCAAATAGCCAACACAATCTTCAAAGACAACAAAGTTGGAGGGCTCACACATCCTGAATTTAAAACTTATGACAAAGTGACAGCAATCAAAACAGTGTGGCCCTGGCATAAGAACAGACATACAGCTCAATGAATAGAACTGAGAATCCAGAAGTTAACCTACACACCTATGGTCAATCAATTTTTGTCAAGAGTGCCAAGACCATTCAATGAGTAAAAAAATAGTCTCTTCAGCAAATGGTGCTGGGACAACTAGCAATAGATTTCCACAGACGCAAGAATGAAGTTGAACCCTTAACACACATCTTATACAAAAAGTAACTCAAAATGGATCAAAGACCTAAATTTAAGAGCTAAAACTATAAATCTTTTAAAGAAAGACATAGGCACAGATGTTTGTGAGCCTGGATTTAGCAATGGATTCTCAGGTATGACGGCAAGAACACAAGCAACAAGAGAAAAAAATAAAGTGGACTTTATCAAAATTAAAAACTTGTGTGCACCAAAGAACACTATCAAGATGGTAAAAATAATCCACAGAATGAGAGAAAAATGTTTACAAATCATATATCTGATAAGGGTCTAGTATCCAGAATATATAAAGAAATTTTACAACTTAACAACAACAAAAAACAAACAGCCCAATCAACAAATGGGCAAATAACGTCAATAGGCACTTGTTCAAGAATATACACATGACCAATAAGCACGTGAAAAGATGTTCAACATCAATAATCATTAGAAAAATCTCAATCAAAACCACAATGAGGTATCAATTTACATCAATGAGGGTGGCTTTAATTTTTAAAAAGGGAAAAGAACAAGTTTTGACAAGAAAATGGAACCTTAATTTACTGCTAGTAGGAATGTAAAATGATGCAGACAGTACAGAAAAGAGTTAGGTGGTTCCTCAAACAGTTACCACAGAATTATCATATGACCCAACAATTCCAATCCAATGTACATATCCAAGAAAAATGAAAATATATGGCCACATAAAAATGTGTACACAAATGTCATAGCAGTATTATTCTTAATAGCCAACAACGGCAACAACCCAAGTGTCCATCAACCAATAAATGGATAAACAAAATGTAGTATATCCATACAATGGAATGGTATTTTACCATAAAAAGGAATAAATTACTGATACATGTTACAAGGTGAATAAACATCATGTTCAGTGAAATAAACCAGACACAAAAGGCCACATATTATATGTTTCCATTTATATGAAATAAAATGTCTAGAATAGGTGAATCCATAGAAACAGAAAGCAAACTGATAGTTCCCAGGAGATTGTGAGGTTGTGGGGGCGAGAGGGGGAGAGGGGGATGGATGGACAGGCAGGGATAGCAAAATGAGTGTTTGCTTAATGGGTATGGGTTTCTTTCTGGGGTGATAAAATGTCTTGAAGTTAAATAGTGACTATGGTTGTACAACACTGCAAATTTACCGACAGTCACTAAAGTGTACATTTTAAAATGGTTAAAATTACAAATTTCACTTAAGTGAATTTTACCTTAATAATTGTAAAAAAAAACTGGTTGTATAAATAATTGTAAAAAAAAAACCCTGGGCACAGAAATTGGGGTGTGCAAAGGTTAGGGGTTCTTGCTTTATTATTAATCTTTTTTCACTACTTAATTTTTTTCCAAGTACCAAATGGTCTCAGCCAGATAAATAAACACAGTATCTCAGCTAAGTTAACATCAAAAGTTACTATTAAGGGGGAAATGGTAGATATTCATGGCCTTTGAATTATGTCCTGCATATTCTTCTTGTCCTCTCTAACCCTATTTGTTCTATCATTTATGTTACGGTACCACATTATCGATATAGTTCACTGACAGTAATTTAAAAATCTGGGGAATTTTGGAATCTGAAATTTGGTAATTAAATTGTTGGGTAAATCATATATATTTCTTCCTTGCAAAGAATAAAAACAAAATTTTAAGTGAAAATAGCAATGGGAATGAACAAATGTACCTAAGTTTTCCCAGGGAAAACTGTGGTCAATTACTCAATAAATAATGATAGTGTACTTGCAGTTAACAGGTTTAAATTTCCTGAGTTTTCCTCCAATTGAAGGTATTAGACAGTAAATTCAATTCTAAACTTCTCAGCAGTTTCTCTTTAGATATGTTTCACATAGTACATACAAGGAGTTTAATACTTACTTATCAAGGAAATCTTTATCCACTACAGCAGTGATGTCAAGAAGAGGGTTTCCCATCCCAAAGAGAATATTTTCACTAAAAAAAAAAAAAACAGAAAAGATATATATGTATATAAAAGCACAAGTTAGAAATACTTCTTAAAATTGATGTGTAAAATGCACACAAATATAAATTTCTTTACTTCTTGAAAATAAACTTAAAATTCTAGTTTATTAAACCTGTGATTTGCCTATTACATGTAGAACAACAGTTTAGAAGTAGCACAAAGCCATTTAGAAAAGATAATGACGGGCCAGCCGAGTGGCGCGATGGGTAAGAACTGGCTTGGGACACCAGAAAATTTTAGTAACAATAGTATTACTAAATTAACGCACCCTCTGTTGACCTATAGTTTCTACAGTCAAAGAGATATGGGGCAGACAAGCACACTGATCACAGCAACCATGTTTAAACTCACATCTTTAAACTTACTTGTCCAGCAAAACTTTTTGTTTAAATGTAAATGAACAAGAATACATTTACACAAAGAACAAGAATCTGCTGGGACTAAATTGCTCAAATGTAAGAATGGAAGTAATTTTTAGTGTAATATTGGGACTAATGAGTAGACAAAATTTAAATGGTAAGTTGTTCTTTTGTTAATAAAATAAGCAAATAATAACAATGTCTCGTTATTACTAAATCATATTACAATTCAGTTATGGTCACTTGAAGTCATTCTCATAATAAATTAGAATCGTGTGCCTGTCATCTGTTCCTTCCATGCTCCTTTGTTCACCCCAAAGTTCCTTACTCAAGATCTGGGTGGCATTGATCCACTCCAGCTCATGGACAGTGGGGATCTGATTGCTTAACCCTAGGGCACAGCAAAGCCTAAGCCAATCAGCACAATGCTATTTTTCCAGCCTTAATGATCTGTTCAGAGACTGCATGTAATCTAAGCCAGTCAAATCAGAATAAACCCAAGATTTTTTCTAGGAATGCTCAGATACACAACACCTTCCTTCCTAATAGACATAAATGCAGAAGGTCCTGGCGATCTTAAGCACCTCAAAGTCCCAAGGGGACTGCCTTGGGATAAATTTGAAAGCACAGAAAGCAGAATGCTTTCTTTAAAAAAAACTTAAAGAAACTGGGTCATTAAAGAAGTTGTTGGACCACTAAATTAACCTTTACCTGAAACCTACAGCCTCTTTGGACTTTTCAATTACATGTAGGTTAATAATTTTGTTTATTCCAATTTGAAGCTAGTTTTTCTATGACTTACAACTGAAAGTATACTAACAAATACAAATTGCCACATTTCATTTTGTGAATCGGCTTTATTTTTGTAATGCATTTTTATTATAAAGCTGTAATACAGACAAGGTTGTTAGTATTTGCATTATGAATCCATGTTCCATTAATTTAAGTACCTCTGAGATTAAAGTCTTTAACTTATTCTCAGGCAGATTTCTTGATTTCTTTTCCTTCATGCAGAGGGTTATATGAATTTTAGGTTTACTGTCATGGAAACGTGGAGCTTGGAAAACATATGCAACCAACATTTCACATTTTCTTTGTATACCTCCAATGAATGGTAATATTAGAGCTTCC
The DNA here is from genome assembly GCF_001890085.2 of Hipposideros armiger. Taxonomy (NCBI): domain Eukaryota; kingdom Metazoa; phylum Chordata; class Mammalia; order Chiroptera; family Hipposideridae; genus Hipposideros; species Hipposideros armiger. The sequence continues at coordinate 6,570,707 of NW_017731365.1, read as the reverse complement.
AACACTTAAATTCCTACTTATTCACATATATAGGATCTTCTGTGTCTTAACTTATAAAATTATTTCTAATTCTTGAGTTGTACACCTAGACTACTTCCCCAAGAATAACTCAGTAAATATACTAGATGATTCAAATCAAAATTTAAACATAAACCTAAAATAATAATAATGAAGATGGTATAGAACTTCTGGGCTGGTGAACACATCTAGGTATTGGAAGCACGGCGGCCCACTGAGACATGAAAGTTCGTGTCCTCCTCCTCCACCACCACCACCCCCTGCCCCCATATCTTGCTGTGATATTATGATTCAAAATAAGAAATATATATTATTAGGTGACTACGGCTCAAACTTTTCAGAAAACCTTATGACATGTGATTCTGAGCTCCCTGTCTAAAGAACAAAAGAGGAAGAATTTATACATCTGTTAGGCAGAAGTTAGAAAACTTAGAAGAGGGGTGAGAGGGGGTCCACAGTGCCTACTGAAAAAGCTCCTAACTACAATAGCGTTGATTAACTGCCTCCAGCCACTCACCTGTTTTTGCAACAACAGATGAGGAGAGGTGCTCTGGAGCAAGATAAGGATCTGAGTCAACAGAATTCCCCCAGTCTTAGGAGGCCACGCCCTCCCATGGAAGAGCATACACTTTTCCTGCCAAATCACTATGTAACTCCCTCACCCCACCCAACAAAATATAAGTCCTCTGGACAAGGGCTCTGCTCAGGCCCTCGAGCACTCGTGCCCTCACTCTCTCCCCCTTTGTCTCTCCCACTCCTCCACCCTCTCCCCTTCTCTCTGACCTTGGCTAGGCTAGGCCTGTTCTCTTCCCTGAGGACCTACCACTAATATCTGAGGCCTAGGCCTCTCTCTCCAACATGTGCTAGGCCAATTCTCAGAACCCGTGACTGGTTTTTCCCAAACTTACAAGCCTCTCAGAGTCTCAGGGGAAAGAAAAGGACGTTATCACTAATACCACAGACCTAGGCGCCTCTCTCTCTCTCTCTCTCTCTCTCTCTCTCTCTCTATCTCTATCTCTATCTCTATCTCTATCTCTCCCTCTCCCTCCCTCCCTCCCTCCCTCTCTCCTCCCCCCAACCTCAGATAGTCCTGTTCTTTTTCTGGAGAATGTATCACTATTATACCATCCTTGCATATTAATCAGCTTGATAATCTTTGATTCTTCACTGAACTGAGACTCCCATAACACATTGACTACTGTCCCCCATTGCAAGAAGTATGCAGCATGGCCCCTGATGAGAGATGGTGTCAAGCTGCAATTGTCCAAAGCCTAAGTGGAACCTGTTGCAGCAACAGTGGCTGTATAAAAGGTGCGAACAATGGAATTTAAAGTAGCACATAAGAGGTGTCTTCATACAGTCAAGTAAAAACTATACAATCATTTATAAAAGCAAATGACTTTAAACTACATCTGTCATGTTTTCCTTTCCATCATTAGACATAACTGAGAAACGACTATGTAACTTCATTCTAAATATGGCAAATGAACTCTGTAAAAAAAAATAAAAGAAAACTAATTCTTTAAATTCTTAAATACAACCACATATAAACTAGTATCCAGGCCAGTAAATACTAAAACATGTATTATCCGTCTTAAATGATGAAGACACTATGCAAGTTAAGCATTTATTTTTATCTTGTTTCACTAGATGTGAACAACATGGGGTCTGCTATGATTCACCCGTACTGGAATTATTTTTGTTGCAAACATAAGCAATATCTTTTATCCTGGACTGGATACTAGGATGAAAGATTCTAAATGACCCTTTTTCCATCCATAATTTTTAAACATCTCATAATTCTGGCCTCTAGCCAATATAAAACTATGCTGAATTATATTTTGACAACTAACAAAGTTTGTGCACTGACATAGGCATTAGAGTAAAAGTCCCCGAGAAAAAAAAATTTTCTCAGCTATTGATATATGAATGTTGATTAGCACTCTGGCCAGTAGAAACGTTTAGTTACACTATGGTGCCCAAATAAATACTAACAATGAATGTTCTTAACTGTTATACTAATCATCCTCTCTTTAAATCCAGAAACTTCAGCTTCACATGTGATTCTTCTCTATCAACCAAACAGTTCTTGTACCAGGAAATCCCACATCTCCACTGCCACTGCCTCTACAGACCTTGCCTAAATTTCCTACATTGCTACTAATTTTACCAACAATAAATCCTGTATAATATCATCAAAATTATCTTATTAACACAAATCTATGATATTTTTCAACTTAAAGTCAGCCTCGCTTCCAATTATATATAGGATGAAATCCA
>NW_017731365.1:6563945-6565084 GCF_001890085.2 Hipposideros armiger | reverse complement strand
GCTTCAAAATAAGTGGGGGATAAAAAATTAAGAAAATAAAAGAAACAGACAAATGCACAATCTTAGTTAATTTTAACACCCCTCTTTCAGTAATTGGTAAAACAGAAAGATGCAAAAATATAATAAGGAATCGCACCACTAGACACTTAGTATCCTAGAGAAATGAAAACATGTTTACACAGTAACTTGTACACATATATTCATAACAGCTTTATTTGTAATTGTACAAAATTAGAAACAATCAAAATATCCTTCAACCGGTGAATATGTAAACAAACTATGGTATACTCATACAATTGACTGATACTCAGCGATAAAAAGGAATGAACTATGACACAACAACTTGGATGGATCTCAAAGGCTTTATCCTAAGTGAAAATAAAAGGCAAGTCATATCTATGTGTTACACACTATATGATTCCATTTATACAACATACTCAAAGTGACAAAATTACACTGATGGAAAACAGATCAGTAGTTACCAGAGGTCAAGGTTAGGGGATGGGTGTGACTTTAAAGGGATAACACAAAGGAGTTGCTTTGTGGTGATAGAGGTTTAGTGTACCCTTACTATGTTAAAGGTTACACGATTCTGGAACGTGATAAAATTTCATGGAACTATATACCACCACGCTTTCAATAAAAAACCAGTGTATGCAAAAACTGGAGAAATTCTAATGACATCTGTATCAACTTAATGGTACTATATCAACATCAATTTTCTGATTTTGGTAATATACCATGGTTATGTAAGATTTATCATTGTGGGAAGTTGGGTGAAGAATGCACAGGAACTCTCTATACTATTTTTGCAACTTTGTATGAGTCTTAAAGCATTTCAAAAGAAAGAAAATGTAAGAATATTTTTTAAATGTTTAAAAAACAATTAGGATGACGTCACCAAGAATGGTGTAATCAAGACCTCCAAAAATCCTCTCTTCTATAAAAACAAGAATACTAGGGCCGGCCGAGTGGCACAGTTGGTTAAGAGCGTGAGCTCTGAGCAACACGGTCGCCAGTTCAATTCCCACATGGGCCAGTGAGCTGTGCCCGAGCTGAGCTGCTGCTGAGCTGCCACTGAGCTGGCAATGGGCAGTCAGATGGCTCAGCTGGTGAGAGCCGTGTGCTCTTAACAACAA
>NW_017731365.1:6561810-6563634 GCF_001890085.2 Hipposideros armiger | reverse complement strand
GCAAGGAGCATTTTTCTTTTTTATGGCATAATCTCACTTAAGACAGCAAGCTTTGTGGCATTTTAACTTGCCCTATCTCATCCCCATTTCCCAAGCTCCATGGGAGCCTTAGAAACCAATAGCCCACAAACAGTGGAAACCAGGAACCTAGCAGCCACTGGAGGAGTCAGAACAGGATTAGAGCTCTTTCAAACCCCCATTTTTAGAGAACTGCTATTATTATATTTGAGCTTACTGGCAGTTCCCAAAAAAACCCACTCCCAAGGCGTCTCTTAATTTGACCTGACTCAGAGCTTGCCCAGTGCTAACAGCCTTTTCCCCAGGGGCACTTGTCAAAAATTATCAGCTGTCTGAAGTAGGTGGGGCAAACAACAAGCTAACCAAAAAGTGTAAAAGGAAAAGTGGGGGCATGAAAAGTTCATAAGGAGTTTTTGAAAAGTTCTGCATATTCCCAATTGTCTAGAATGCCATGTACATGTGTCCAGGGCTGAGGGCATGCTGAGGACCAGAAGAGGTCCTACGCAATCATTTCTGAGCATGAGGCTCTGCACAAGCGGTAAATGAAGGTTATGGCAGAGTGGTAAGCCTAACTGAATGCTGAAGGTATGCTTCAACAAGCACACAGAGCTTCTCAGCAAAGATTGGGAGACAATTACAAGTAATGTATTGGCAAAAATGTGGAAAAACTAGAATCCTCATACATTGCTACTGGAAATATAAAACGATACAGCCAGCTTGGGAAAAACATTTGGCAGTCCTTCAAAACAACAGGAAATATAAAATTACCATTTCACCCAGCAAGTCCACTCCTAAGTAATATCCAGGAAAAATGAAAACATGTGACAAAACAAAAACTTAAACATAAATGTTTATGGCAGCACTATTCATAATAGACAAAAAGTAGAAATAAAAATATCCATCAACTGATAAATGGATTAACAAAATGTGGTGTATCCATACCATAGAAAGAAATATTGATGCATGCAACAACATAGATGAACTATGAAAACTATACTCAGTGAAAGAAGCCAGACACAAAAGCCCAAATATTTTATGACTGCATTTATGTAATGTCCGGAATATGGCAAATTCACAGAGACAAAGTAGATTAGTGGTTGCCAAGGATTGGCGGGGGAGATGGAGAGTGATTACTAACAGATCTGAGGTTTTGTTTTGGGAGTAATGAAAGTGTTCTGGAGTTAAATAATGGTGATGGTTGCACAACCTTGTGAATAAACTAAATATCACTGAGCTGTACAGTTTAAAATGGTCGATTTTATGGTATGTGAATTATACCTCAAATAACAATAATTAATAATAAATAAATAAGACAAACTATTTGACCTAACTGGTATTTATAGAACACTACACCCAACAACTGCAATATTCATTTCTTTAATGAAAGATGTGCAAAACATCTACACTAAAAACCTCAAACTACTACTGAGCGAAACTAAAAACTTCAAAAACACATGTAACATTCACCAAAATAGACCATAAGCTGGACCATTAAACAAACCTCAATAGGGGCCAGCCGAGTGGCTCAGTTGGTTAAGAGCATGAGCTCTGAGCAACAGGGTCACTGGTTCGAGTCCCACATGGCCAGTGAGCTGCGCCCGAGCTGAGCTGCCACTAAGCTGCCAACAGGTGGCAGGATGGCTCAGCTGGTGAGAGCATGTGCTCCTAACAACAAGGTTGCTGGTTGCTACGCCCACCCGCAACTAAGATTAAACATGGCACCTTGAGCTCTGAGTGGCTGCGAGCTGCCAACGGGCAGCCACATGGCCCTGGACTTGGAGCTAAGCTAGCTGCGCCCTCCACAAC
>NW_017731365.1:6556658-6560445 GCF_001890085.2 Hipposideros armiger | reverse complement strand
ACAGTCAAAAGAAAAGTAAACTGATACATATAGTCATCCTATTTATAAGTTAGCTTTGCTATTTGAAAATAAGAATCCATACTTATGGTTTATTACAGTATCTTTTAATAACAATTTAAAACCAAGTAGGTATGAAGAGGTAGCAACATGATTATTAACCAGTGTTACAGGAAAGGATTAACATTCAGTCTAGGATAATCATTTGGGTTCCATTTTATCTTTGACAGTTCTGCTTAATGTAGCAATACTGTGGGTGGAAAGATTTGGAGTTAGAAAACCTTGTATGCTTTTCAAACAAAGATGACCTATTTATAAATATGAATATTAACAGCTGACAACATTGTACAGTTCTGTAAGAGATGGATTCCTGTTTTAGTTCTTAAAAATATTTCATAAACAAAAGAACTTCATTTTATTTTAAAGTTCATTTGCCTCACTAAGAAGTCCCATAGCATACAAAAGCTTGTCCAGTAATCTGAAATTTACAACTCTTATAAAAGACACAAGTCCTGAAATGAGTTTGAAAATTCTGTTTAAAGGTTCTTAAAGAAACCAACTCAACAAAGTAAGGCAGTTTCAATCTTAGCCAGATTTTAGTCTCCACATGAATGTTTTCCATCTGAGTGGCTTGGCAGATCTTGTTGGATGCACCTCAAAAGCCCTGAGTGTTAGGAGAAAAATACCCCAAGACCCCACCCACAGCCCACATAAATTTCCCAATGTAGGCCAACCCATAGAAGTGGTTCCAGAATCATCAGGAAGGGCACAGTCATGTCCAATCCCAGAATAGTCTTTGGCCAAATCTGACCTGTCTGGGCAGGCCAAAGGATAGGGCTCCTCAACTCTAGCAAACACTCTCCCTGTGTCCCTACCTCATTTTTCCTGTCTTCCCAGGCACAAACTCAAGCTGTAAGCAATATTCAAAACCAAACCAGACACTGATCTTAGGAAAAGAGGCAATATTCCTAAGGGTATTTTGAAATAGTGTTGTTCAGTAAAAAGTACATAAAATAGGAGTCAGAAAAATCTATCTCAAGCTCCACCACTGCCTAACTAGGACACTGCATTTCACTTTGGGCCTCAAGGTCCAGTAAGGAAAAAGTAAAATGCTAGCTGAGATTCTCTTCTAGTCCTCTCATTCTAAGTTATTCTATGTCTCCTGAATTTAACTCGAGCATCAACTTTCCTGGTGGCCCATTAAAAATGACAAACGCATCAATTTATCAAATATGTTCTAACATTTCCCAAATGAAAACCAGTAAGAATCTGATAACACAACAAAGGATAAAAGTTGTTCTTCACGGATAATTGGTTTTAGGGGTTGTCAGTTTAGACTCTTCATCGGTAATGATGAAGAATACAAATAATAAAAGTTCAGGGCCGGCCGAAAGGCTCAGTTGGTTAAGAGCGCAAGCTCTGAGCAACAAGATCGCAGGTTCAATTACCACATAGGCCACTGAGCTGCTCCCAAGCTGAGCTGCCTCTGAGTTGGTGTGAGCACGTGCTCTTAACAACAAGGTTGCCAGTTCAACTCCCGCACGGGGTGGTGGGCTGCACCCCACCCCCCACTCCCGCAGCTAAGATTGAACAGGGCACCTTGAGCTGAGCAGCTGCGAGCTGCCCATGGGCGGCTGCATGGTTCAGTGTGCAACAAGGTTGCTGGTTTGACTCCCCCATGGGATGGTGGACTACGCCTCCCAAGCCCCCAACTAGATTGAAAGTGGCGACTGGACTTGGAGCTGAGCTTGCGCCCTCCACAACTAAGATTGAAGGACAACAACTTGACTTGGAGCTGATGGGTCCTGCAAAAACACAATGTTCCCCTCCCCTTCAATAATTCCCCAACATTGTTCCCCTCCCCAATTCCCCAATAAAATCTATAAAAATAAAATAAAAGTTCAAAGAGACAGTATCTCCAGCCAAATTAATTTTTTTAAAATCTTTTGATTTAAATCATTATTTAGGAATTCCTAATAATTGAATGCCATGCCACACTGGAAGGAACATTAACCCAGGTGTTCACAGATCTGGGTTCTAATTCAAGACATGCAACTATTTGTCTAAACTTGAACAAATCACAGTATCTCTTGGCTTCAGTTTCTTCAACTGTAAAATAAAGGAATTAGATAGGTAAGTTTGCTCCCTGTTTAAAAATTTAAGATTTAAACATTTCTTTTCAGATGACACCATTCTCTAGGGGGCTAACTTGCTTTTAACAAGAAGAGAAGACTGCATTTATAAAATGCCTTAAAATATAAAAGTACTTTCATGCCTACTCAAAAACACTGTAGGATGTATATTCGTATCGCCATCATTGAGTATTTCATTAAACAAACATTCAGAGAAAAAAAGAGAAAAGGAAAGTCAGTAACTCAGGAAAAGATCCTCAGCTAGAATGCAGATATACTGACCACTGGTCCTCATTGGTTTCCAATCCTATACTCTGTCACAGTCATTGCAAAGGGTCACATATTACTATATTTAGCAACAACTGTTTTAAGTGTGGTGTGAAAAGCAACATTGGACATGAAGTCAGATTTTGATGCTTGTGACCTAGATCACTCTCCTCACCAGTAAAAGAAGGTCAATAGTACCTATCTTTTTTTTTTTTAAAGATTTTATTGGGGAGTTGGGGGAGGGAACAGCGTTGGGGAATTGGGGAAGGGGAACAGATAAGTTGCTGTCCTTTTGTTCTTTGGTCTAGTTGTGGAGGACGTCGCTTCACTGGCCCATGTTGGTATTGTGATCATTGTGCTCTTCCCAGCTGAGGCAGATTGGTGGCCGGCCATTGAACGGTCGCTCACAGCAGCTCACAGCAGCTCACACTGGCTGCCAGCCACTCATGGTAGTTTATGACATCCCACTGCAGCCCCGCTGCAGCCTACGTCGTCCCCTGCGACTCACAGCCCAGCTCCAGGTTGAGCTGTTGTTCACCATCTTAGCTGTAGAGGGCGCAGAGTCACTGGCCCTAATGTGGGATGTGAACTGGGGTCCTGCTGCTCAGAGCTCATGCTCCCAAGCAGGCTCTTAACCAACGTGCCACTCGGCCGGTCCCAATAGTACCTAACTTTTGCGCTACTATTAGACTGGGCACAAAATGGGAACATGCCTAACATGACTGAAAATGAAGGTATGACATAATTGCATTAAATGCAGTCCTCACTGGGAACTGGCTGGTGATTATCAACTCATTCAAAACTGTCACTTCATATTCAGTAGTCTCCCTGCCTACTCCTGTACCTAAATTATCAAGTTCCTTGGAGGATTAGAGGAAAGCAAAACAGTTACTGCAGTTGTCTCTCACAACACTTTAGAATGTTTGTCCATAGAAGCAACTTTTTCAGGAAATTTAAGTAGTATATTGTTTCGATAAAGGTGTCATGCAGAGCACTAGATCATGGAATCTGGATTCAATTCCTAACTCGGCCACTACCTGATTTTGCACAAGGTACTCAACTTTTCTTGATCTGTTTCCTTTGATGTAAATGTGGCAGTTGATTTGGATAACATTTAAAAATCTTTTTTGCAAGTCATGTCACTATAGTTTAAGACTGTAAAATGCAGACAGATCTGAAGAAACAAGCATAAATGTAACTTTATTAGCAGCTATCTATCCTTCCATAATAGGTCAAATAAGGCTGGTGTCAACCTTGAAATCAGTCTTGTGAACAGAACAACCATTCAAACCCTACATTAAAAGATGCATCTTGTGGGCCGGCCGAGCGGCGCAATGGTTAAGAACTGGTTTGGGACACCAGAGGGCCCAGTTCGGATCCCACATATGAGG
>NW_017731365.1:6549579-6550727 GCF_001890085.2 Hipposideros armiger | reverse complement strand
ACACACACACACACACACACACACACACACACACACACACACACACACACACACAGGTTAGCTACTGTGTAACTACTATTTAAACTCTTTTGATCAATTTTTTAAGCAATTTATTCCAACTCTACTCTTTTTACTTTAGGGAAAAGCAGCCAAATAAAATTTTAACCTTCATTAACCTTATAATTTAAATAGTTGAATCAAGATAAGTGGATCAGAATTGTTTGCTCTTGAGATGACAGATAAATAAATATTCTATCTACATTATCTAATCATGGGTTAGTCTGCCGCTATAAAAACAGATAGCTAACCCCAAAACATTACGTGCCTCTGGACAGCATAACAAATATGTGCACTTAACCTACTAATCTTTTCAAAACATGCTTCAAGCCCCAAAATAATAGCAAAGTTGTCTTCAAACATAACCAGTTTGTGGTCAAGAGTGCAATAAAACAAACCTTTTCTCTCTTTCTTTCTCTCTTTCCTTCTTCCAGGGGGTTAAAAGAACCCTTCTTTTTATTATTTTTTCTTTTCTGCCATCTTGGTCCATCTTCAAAACAAGCACTTTCATACATTGTTAATGGGAGTTTAAATTAGCACATTTCTATAAAATTTTACAGCAATATGTGTCAACAATTTCACTTTTTAGGCAACAATTGTAAATAAAATAGAAAAATGTGAACAAAGATTTTGAATACTCATTTCAGCATTAATAATAGCAAAAATTTGTTATATCCTAAATAACCAAAAATAGGGCAATGGTTAAATAAATTACACAAGAATGTTATGGAGCTATTATAAAATATTTCCATATACTTTTTAAGAATGTACAAAAATGCTCATGATACATTAAATAAAAAATGCAAAACAAAAGGAATATAGAGTATGATCTTAACTTTGTTTTTAAAAAAAATGGCATACACACACACACACACACACACACACACACACACACACACACGCCATAATTGCACAGAAAAAGGATTGGTAAAAAACACACCAAAATATTATTATTGCTTTCTCTGGAAAGTGAGATTATGTGTAATTTTTACTTATTTATATTGACCTAGCTTATAAATTTTCTACTATATATTGGTTTTATTAGCATAAAATTTTTATAATTACTATTAAATTTTAATTATCTTTCTGAA
>NW_017731365.1:6538400-6543339 GCF_001890085.2 Hipposideros armiger | reverse complement strand
AAAAAAAGACGCATCTTGTTACTTGCCAAACAGCTGAAGCTTTAGATTTGGGTGTTTCTCCAATGAAGAGTAGCCAGGAGGGCAAGGGTCAATTAAAATTGAGTCCACGTAAGAACTGATTCTTAACATAGAAAGTTAATTGACCCACACGCTTAATTAGCAGCAGGTTCCAATCATGAGAATGGAAATGGGAGTGGGAAAAGGGGGAATTAACTTGGCTTTAACTTGGCTTAACTCCTAATTCATTCTAAACTACGGTTAGCATTAACATCTAGACTTACACGTCCCAATCTAATTTACTGTAAAACCTTTCCATATGGGTCTCCATGTTTCAGCACCTGGATTTCTCCTTCTGCATAATGAGGTAAGTACTCTTTGTCTATGTTAGGATAGAATCGTACAATTTAAGAAAAAGAATCTGTATCCAAGTTCAGCACAGTTGCATCTTACCTTATCTTACCTGAGGGTTAGGTACTCAAGTCATCTCTTAAATATTGTGTAGTCAAAATAACCACTGAGAAACTGTTAAATCACCAAGACTTAGGCTGCTAGGAACTCAGACAAAAAACAAAAACAAAACTATTTTATTCTCGTCACATGTGTGCTGGGGCCTCCCTTTCTCTGGGACAGTGAAGGCCAAGGTCTACTTTAAAAGAGGTCAGAACACTGAGTAAATATTGCAATTTATCTCTTTTTTAATAAATAGTTGCATTAGCGTTAAGTTAAACATTCAGTCAATGGTACACGCAAAAATTGGACAAGCCCATTATCTGTCGTCATTAACGAAGAATCTTCAAAACTCTGGAAGAGCAATTGGGGGGAAGTCTCCTGTTTGCTTTCATTGTATTTCATTACCATCTGACGTTTCACCTGTGACTTGCAGATAAAAGTAGATAAACAGATGTTGTTTTCGGGCATCAGAGTACTAATTCCAGTCATAAGCAAACATTTTAAGGACATACAATTTCATAATTTGAGGCAATCTACCTGCATCAGAGAAAAGCCAACTTTGCAGGTCTGCTCATGGCCACCAATGAAGTTTTGTCAGAAGGCATGACGTGCAGGCATGGTGACACACGGAGCGAGTCACAGTTCCTCAGGCCCTGGGTGACCCCTGAGGGGTTAAAGGTAGCTACATTTTGCATGAGAAATTCACTACACACACAAACAAGCTTCAACCCCTGGAATCTGAGCGAGGGTCACCTCGGCAGTGCGGCGACTTACAAGACTGCACCATGTGCCACAGACCCAAAAACTTCTGAGGAAAGCAGAAATGACCACATGAAAAGTGCAGGTAGAACCTCCAACATGAGGAAGCTCGGTGGCACTAGGAGGCTCCAAACCACCCATGAGAAGAGGCGACAGTTCTTAAGCAGTCAGGAAGCTAACGCCAGCAAGCGAGCAGTTTTGGCTCTCGCCCTTTCGCATTACCTGACGGACGTCATGGCTTCACCTTCCTGCCCCACGCCAACAGCGCTCGCGTCCGATGCTCTGCGTCCGCACGGGCAGCAGCAGCAGCAGCAGGTACCACAGCAACTGCTCCTTTGCTCAGGCACTCAGCGACCGGGAGCGCGTCCTCACACACCCCGTGCGCGGGCGGCCCCCGCCCAGCCGGCCCCACGCGCTGATTGGCCGCTCCCGCAGGGGGCGGATGCTCCGCCCCGGACCCGCGGCCGGAGATGAGCCCCAGGCACCGCGGGCCACAGGGAGTCGCCCGCGCGTCTTGTGCCCGCTCGCTGGCGCGCGGGCTAGCGGGCTGGCTAGCGGGCGCGGTGGCCATCTTGAGTCCTGGTAACAGCGTTCCCCCCACTCACGGTTTACTGGGCATGGGGTCGGATGCCCGCCTCAAAAATGGCCGCCACGACTGGCAAGCGACCTATCAGTCACATGGCCCTGGTCTACCTCGGCGAACTCTCGTCGCTTGAGCGGGACATGGGACAGGGGCGTTCTCAGGGCAACGTTCGGGGATGGGTTTAACAGCCTGCAGAACCCACCTGCAGAAGAAAAGCAGCAACCGTCTGGGAAACCTCAGCCCGGGGAAAATCAAACACGTGGCAACAGCAGCACCATATATTAAATTCGAACTCGCAGCTTTAACAGTCAATTGCTGCTTCCGGTGGTCCCCAAACTCTCTTGGACTTCAGAAACACTTAAAATAGCTTATTTAATATGGAAGTGTAAGGGACTCCCTGTAAACTTTGTGAATCAGAATCTAGAAGGGTGAGGCCCAGACCTTGGTATTTTTAACGAACGTGCCCAGGTGATCCAAGTACATATATAAACTTTAAAACCTCTTGGCCAAACAAGCCCACTCAGACTATCCTGCTTGCTTGCAATCTAACGCTTGTCAGATTACCTCACTTTTCTGAAGTGTGCAGCGCTCTGAAGCAAGCCTAATGCCATAGGGGGGAAAAGTTGGAAGGATCCTAACCTAACTGCTGGCCCTAATCTTACAATTGAGAGAGGTTACAGGGTTAAGAAACTGATTCTGAATCACTAATAAAAGGCAGGTAAATTAATTCCAACTGCAGGAAGGATGGGGGGGGAGGGATTAGTAAATGCTTTATGACTTAAATAGCTTTTCTTTATTCCCTCTTTAGTCTCCAATAATATGTATGTACTGACCATGTATGATGGCGATCAATTCCATAGGTCTGAAATCAATTGCATTAGAAACACAACTCAACATCATGTGATATTGATTGTGGCTAATGTGACCAAAAGAACTGTATTTCTTATTTAATTTTAATTAGTTTACATTTTAAAACCAAAGCAATGTAAAATATTTTTCCATTAAACACAATTTGGTTTTCATTGGACTGCATTTCCCCTTTTAACTGTTGAAAATTTCTCATCCAAATTGAGACAATGTAAATATAAAATACATACCAGATTTTTCAAGACTCAGTACAAAAATATATAAAATGTCTCATTAATAATTTTATATTGATTACATATTGATACCAAGTTTTGCTATATTGGGTTAAATGAAATATATTTAGTTTAAACTGTTTCTTTTTACTTTTTTTAATGTGGCTACTAGGAAATTTAAATTGTATGCATCTTACATTATAATTTACTGGAAAGTGCTGTTCTACTAAGTTTGCCTTGCTTCTTTTTTTACCTATCATTGTCCCTGTGACCAAATAATTATGTCCACAAAATGAAATTAGCAGGGACACCAGTTTATATATATCCACAGTTCATTGCTAGCCATATAAAACATCAAATATTCCAAACATTTTCAGGTTTCCTTCAAAAATGCTATTTTTTAAGCACTGTTCTCTTTAATTTCAGAAATGCCTATCCAGAATGAAACCATAGACTATAAATCAGATGTGTTCAGCCCATGACGAACGGCTGTTAAAAATAGAGCTATACTTAGCTGATTGAGACTTTGATCAAAAGTTCACAAGCAGAATCAGTCTATGTACTGTTCCTCTGGATTTAAATAGGATCTAAATCAAAGAAACAGAAGAAGCAATTTGAAATGGTGGAAACACTAATTCAACAGTTGCCCTCCTCCTCTTATGGAAAATGTTGATAACCCACAGAACTAAAAGTCAAACCAGGAATAATTCTTAGAAAGGATTTCCAAGACTCAATGTAACTTTTAATACGGGATGTAGTATGGTGCTTTTCAAACTTTAATATTCATATACAGCACTTGAGGCGTCTTGTTAAAATAAGGGCTTGACTCAGTGGTCTTTGTAGCCAAGATTGCAATTCTTTATGTACCCAGATCTCACCAATTGCATCTGGTCTGTGGGTCATGCTAAGTAAATAGCAAGATTGTAAAGGAAGCAAGACACGTGGTTTGGAACTGCTTGAGTTCCTATTAACTGTATTATCTTAGACTGTCTCTCAGTTTACCCATTACTTGCTTTTTAGGGCATTGGTTAAAACTTAATTCTAGGGGCCAGCCTAGTGGCTCAGTTGGTTAAGAGCGTGAGCTCTGAACAACAGGGTCGCTGGTTTAGTTCCTACATGGGCCAGTGAGCTGCGCCAGAGCTGAGCTGCCAACAGGTGGCAGGATGGCTCAGTGGTTAGAGTGCGCACTCTTAGCAACAAGGTTTCCGGTTCAACCCCTACATGGGATGGTGGGCTATGCCCACCTGCAACTAAGATTGAACACGGCACCTTGAACTGAGCGGCCCTGGGCTGCTAACGGGCAGCCAAATGGCGACTGGACTTGGAACTGAGCTAGCTGCGCCCTCTACAACTAAGACTGAAGGACAACAACTTGGCTGTTCCCCTTCCCCAATTCCCCAACACTTTCCCCTTCCCCAATTCCCCAATAAAATCTTTTTAAAAAAAACCAAGAAACAAAAAAAAAAAAACAACTTAATTCTAGTAAAGTGTTTAACAGAGTCCTTGGCACATGGCATAATTATTACTTTCTTATTATCATGCTAGTTAAATCACGTCTCTGGAAAGCATGGTAAGGAAGATAGCATGAACTTGACCCTGTGAAAATGCACCTTGTTCACGCCTAACATACTTTAGTAACTCTCACTTTGGATTTTTTTACAAGAAAGTTTTAAAACTAATTTTGGTACCAAAACAGCTAGACTTGAAACTTTATTTTTTTAACAAATATACTAAATTCTATGTCATTATGGGAAGACAAAGGCCTGCAATATTCAATCAAATTAAAGCCATATCACATTCAAAGACTTTTTAAAAACTTATTTTTGGTGACACTTTGCATCTAACTTAAAATTTTAAGTGTTTTTTTACATAGTCAGTCAACAAAACTTGCAAAAAGCTTATCATTTTTAAAGGTATATCGATACAAGTTCATTTCAGCAGCTATAGACACAAAATGTTATTTCAGCAAAGAGGGCTCATGTGTGATTGTTCTTTCAAAGTCAATCACATAGAGACAAAAGTAAAGACCTGTTTTTCCAGGTAAAAGGGGTTCTTTTTATTCACAGCA
>NW_017731365.1:6529163-6532190 GCF_001890085.2 Hipposideros armiger | reverse complement strand
AGCCAGCAGCCAGCGTGAGCAGCCAGCAGCCGCAGTGAGCGGCCGTCCAGAAGCCGGCGACTGATCTGTCTCACCTGGGAAGAGCACAATGATGGTGCCAACATGGGCCAGTGAAGCAACATCCTCCACAACTAGACTAAAAAACAAAAGGACAGCAACTTTTCTGTTCCCCTCTCCCAATTCCCCAGCGTTGTTCCCATCTCCCCAATTCCCCAATAAAAATCTTTAAAAAAAAAAAAAAGTTACAATATCTGGGAGACAAGAGTCTATATCTCCCACCCTTGAATCTAGGCTAGCCTATGACTCCTTTGACCAAAAAGGTATAGCGGAAGTAATGCTATGCCAGATTCCAGGCTAGCCTTTAAGAGGTTGGCCAACTCCTGCCTTGGTCTCTTGGAGCCTTGAGCTGAACTACCAGAAACCACTTGGGGAGGCCTTCAAATTACATGGAGAGGGAGAGAAGCCCAGTGGAGCCAAGCTTTCCAGCCATCCTCTCCAAAGCACCAGGCAAGTAAGCAAAGACAACTTGAACCCTCCAGACCAGACCTGTTGTCAGCTAACTATCTCCCAGTGATCCTAGTCAATACCACGTGGAGCAGACGAATCAACCAGCCGATCCACATCTGAACTCCTGATCCAGAAAATCATGAACTCTAATAAAATGGGTATTTGAAGCCACTAAATTTTGGGATAGAAAACCAAAATCACTGTGAAAAATACATTTTGCATTGTAACCTAGTATTTTATACATATACATAACTGAAACAAAGTTTCACAAAGCAATACTTAACCGTCACCATATTCAATGCACTGATTATTTTCTATTCTATTTTCCTTTTATGAAATACCAGTTGTGCTACACCCAAACTGATTCATGATGTTGTTTGAAAAGTATTTTAGCCTCTACTACTCACTTCACAGGTGCGTACACATGTTTGACAGAAACTTTGTGCCCTGACTCCTGATCCAAAGCTCTTCTCCTTGCACCATGCTAGCAGCCCATGGGTATTCCAGTTCCCAACAAGAAGTTTCTCACAAACTTCACACATACACACCTCACACCTCAGAGCTGGGTGAAAAGCTGAAAAGCTGAGATGTCTGATATTGGAGGTTATGTAGAAATCAGAAATAGCTAAGAGAAATTGAGCCTTTTCGGTTTTTACTACTTCCTTTTACCTCCCAGTTCCTATTCACAAATATGTATTTCCCTCCCACTATTTCCTTTTCCCTATGGTTATCAAGCATTATGAAATTGAGATTTTTAAATACAGGTTTCCCCACTATCCAAAAGTGGGGTATTCCTATGAATCCTTCCATAAGCTGAAATGGTATAAAGGGAAGAAGCAATTACCTTAGGACACAGCTTGCTAANGAGCCTAAGAAACTTTGATTTTGTTATAAGCATGACAGGAAGCCACTATAATTATTAAACAGAGGAATGACAAGATCTAATTTTAGTTTAAAGGATCACTTTGGTTATAATGGAGTGAACGGACTACAGGAGCATGAAAGCAGAAAGACCAAATTAAAAGCCTTTTATAATAATACAGATGACAGAGAGAAATAGATGGACATTTTGGAGGTAGAATGACAGGACCTGCTAATGGACTAGATATGAGGGCCTAAGGAAAGGAAGGAATCAAGAGTAACTCGTACATTTTGGACTAAATTGGATAAGTGATGCTGCCATTTTACTGAGATAAATGGGGGGAGGGAGGGAGGAAGTAAGGAAGGAGAAAGAAAGAAAGAAAAAAGAAAGAGAGAGAGAGAGAGAGAGAGAGAAACAAAGAAAGAAAGAAACAAAGAAAGCAAGCAAGCGAGCGGGCGCGCAGAAGACTGGAGCTCTGGGGATAATCAGGAATGGAGGCAGACGCATGTAAAACAAATTTTTCTTCACAGTCTTTCTTACCGTATAGTGCCTACTGTTTTCTATTGATAGACTAAAAGTAAATGTCCAGAATGTAAATGCAGTTAAGTTCATTTGAACAACACCCTAAGAGGTAAACTAGTTTACCTTGGCAGTCAGTCAGCTGCTAACAGGTAAGTATATAAGTAGACTAAGTGCAAATGTATGCCAGACACCTAGAGCATGTGCCAGACATGCTATGTATCTTTCAAGTACTATCTCATTTGAATTAACAACCACCTACCAGGAGATATTTTATTATCGCCATTTTACAGATGAAGAAATAAAAGGTCATAGAGGTTAAATAACTTACCCAAAGTTCACACATTGCAGAACAGAAATCCAAAGTCTGATATTCTGACTCAGGAACTGGGGCTAATTACCACTATAAACGGTGTCATTAAAGTCCAAGGTAGTCTGATCTCTGTCTGAGTGAGACCTTTATAAATATCCAAATTTCAGACCACCACACTATGATTTCACCCATAAGATGTGGTGATCCATTGAAAGCTTTCTGATTAGCTGGAGCACCATAAGAAATACTTTCAGAAATTGCTTCTTTTATTTCGGTATACACTCACTCATTCACAGGTTAAATCTGAGCAGGCAATGAATCTGCCATTTTTGTCTTTAATTTAGCCAAGACTCCTAATTGTCACCAAGAATCATTTTAGATGATTCTTCATTTTTAAAATTTCAACCACAACTTCATTTCTGTCAAACTCACAAGAGTAATGTTTTTGACAAAAAACATTTTTTATCTCGGTACAAGAATTTAGGGGTGGGCCGGCCGAGTGGCGCGATGGTTAAGAAATGGCTTGGGACGCCAGAGGACCACGGTTCGGATCCCACATATGAGGGCCAGTGACACTGCCCTCTACAGCTGAGATGCTGAACAACAGCTCAACCTGGAGCTGGGCTACCCATGAGTCACCGGCGACGGTGTAGGCTGCAGCCCCTATGGCAGTAGGTTGCCATGAACTACTGTATGTAGCCAGCAGTCAGCGTGAGCAGCCGTCCAGAAGGCAGCGACTGATCTGCCTCGCCCGGGAAGAGCGCAATGATGATGCCAACTTGGGCCAGTGAAGCAACATCCTCCACAACTAGACTGAAGAACAAAA
>NW_017731365.1:6524580-6525575 GCF_001890085.2 Hipposideros armiger | reverse complement strand
TCATAAAAGTAGGCTAACTGAACATTTTGTCATTTCTTTAAAAAGCTTGCTTTTAAAAAATTATTTATATGAGGTCCAAGGCTAATTGTGACAGTAGGTCATTCTTAATGAAAAAGTTTCTCATTTCTGCCATCTCAAATCTGGTAGGACATTTTTATAGGATTTTAAATTACAAACAGTGTTAAAAGACTCATAGCTTCTTAAAAGATTATTACAAATTGCGTCATGTATAATATAGGAATACTTTTTGAAGCAAAAAGTCCTGCTTAATTTTTTAATCATACAAAGCATGTTGATTCCTGTTCTTGTTTCTACAATACCTGAGCATTGCAGCTAATTATTAAAAATCTTAAAATAAGACAGGTTCAGGTTTGAATCCTATTGGGTTGTCGGAAAAGTCATGACACATTTTTTCTGTTTTTTGTTGCAAAAATGCATCATGACTTTTCCAACAACCCAATATTTCTGTCACTTACTGTGTAATCTTGGTTACGTCAAACTCTCTGAACAGTAATGGCTATCTCATAATAATAACACTAAAGTCATAAGATTCAAATTATTAATGTCAGGGAAAAGTGCAAAATCTCCAAAGTAAATTAAAACTCATTAGAAATTGTCCTCTTAACTGGAATGCTTTAACTTTTAATTGTAAGCAAAATTAATTTGCCCAAGGCTTTTAACTAGAAAACAGTCTGCTCAAAATTCAAGTTCAATGAGTTAATCCATTTGCAAAGCATACCATTAAGTATATCCCACAGGGAATATTTATTCTTGGGGAGGAAAACTACATATGTGTGAATAAGAACTTGAAAGACGGAAATCTAAACAGGGTACTAAACACACTGCCACAGATTTTCTTTAAATAGTGTTTTTATCTAGCATATTCAGAATTCACTTTGACAAGTTCTCAATTTGTATCTTCATTGTGTAATATAAACAGCAAGAAATGTGAGTCAGAGGTCCTGAGTGCGAAATGAGAGCTCACTATTTAGGGA
>NW_017731365.1:6517275-6518550 GCF_001890085.2 Hipposideros armiger | reverse complement strand
TATTCAAAAAGTATATTCTTCAAGCACTATGTGAAACTTCAGTTTGTAAGACCCCTTCAGTGAAATAAGTCTTCCAAATCTTCATGTCCAAAAGTTGAAGAGAAGTTTTTACCTTAGTCAGTTACTATTAGAGGGGAAGCAAAGCCCAATAACATAATGACATAACCAGTACCAGTATTATGGTAGAGCTAGCCAAAAGAGGTCTTTGCAATTAGTATCTATTTAGTATCACAGAAGTGTAGAATGGGGACTACAGGAAAAATCTAGCAACTGATTTCCAATGAAAAATTATTGTTCATGTACAATAGCAACTTTTAAAAAACTATTTAAATTTTTCATAAAGGTCCATAAAATCCTTTTGTTGAATCCTTGGGACAAGACATGTTTTGGGGCCAGAATTTTATGGGATTCGGAAGTTACAGATTTTAGGAAGGCAACACACTGTTTGAACTGTACATTCTATAAACTACCCTGGAGGGTTTCATGCAGCATGCCATTAACAAACAGACGAATATTTCTATAGCAAAACATATACATTTGTGTCAGATAAATAAATACTACAGAGAGCCTCATATCAGTTCAAGTTCTGCTAATTAATTAATTCATCTGTTTAAAAAAACTTTCACTTTTCAGAGCTTTTGGGATTTCAGAAGTACAGATGAAAAAATTACAACCTATAATAAAATCATAATATTTAGTTTACAAAGTCCCAGATTTACTTAGTATCCAAGAGGTACACTCTGTAATGGTGATATTTACCCAGTCAGCACTCAGCCAAATTATGTATTCAGTGCATACCAAGTTTCTCCAGCTTAAAATCAGGAGTCCTAATATCTATATTCAGTGAAGAAAAGTTGGAAAATGCAAAAAAAGAATAAACACAACTCATAATCCCGCTACCTAGAGATAACTACTACTAAATTTTTGGTGTCTAAATATTCAGATTCTGTCTATATACATTAATAATTAGGATCAAAATCTCTAAAAACTAAAATAGTTTTAGTGTGGATTTTTTGTTCTTATTATGTACCTGGAATATCCTTGTATCGTAAGGACTTAGGGCTTTCCTAAATCCTGAAAAATTCTCAGCCATCATCTCTTCCAATATGGCCTCTCCACCATTCACATTACCTCTTTTTGGAACTTACAGTTAGATGCAAGTTAGTGCCTCTCAATTTATATTCACATTTCTTAATTTCTCTTTATTTCTCTGTGCTACATCTGGGTGAATTACTCATTACTATCTTTCAATTTGCTTATTTTCCCTTCAAATAT
>NW_017731365.1:6497874-6514880 GCF_001890085.2 Hipposideros armiger | reverse complement strand
AATTCCCCAGCACTGTTCTCATCCTCCAATTGCCCAATAAAAATCTTAAAAAAACAAAAACACATGGGGTCTTTAATGAGGTAGGAGACAAAGTGAAAGAATAAAAGGAGGCCATGAAAGTGAATAGTTAGGAAGCAATAATTTGAGAAAAGCTCAATATTCGCTGGTTTTATTATTTATTTATTTATTATTAAAAATCAAGACTCAGAATAATCTTTGTTTGCTAATGTCAGAGAGAGTTATGATGTGGGCTCCTGGGACTGAACATTTCCTTAACATCAACTTCAGAGCTTACAAATATTTGCTATGATGAATAAGCAGAGCTAAGCCTGAAGATTAGGTAGAACTTGAGGCTGGAGGTGGAGAGACTAGATAGGAGGCCAACGCAAAGTCTAAGCAAGATAAAGTCTAAACTTGAGTTGTGGCAGCAGGAAATGAAAAGGAAAGGCATTTATGAGGTATTACTGAAGAAGAAAAAACCAACTTGATAACTGTATGTGGATGGAAAATGAATCAAGTGTCTATCTAGATTCCAAACTTTAGGGAAAGAGAAGTTAGTGGTGCCATTAACACATGCAGGAAGCAGGGAAGAAGGTGCAGATTTAGGACAACAGATGAATTTAGTTTGATATATATGACTTTGAAGCGTCAGCAAGACAGAAGGAGATATTCAGCAGACAGTGAAATGAGGGTCTGAGAGCTAAAGGATATAGAGATAGAAAGATCACACATGTGAAAAGTATCCAGTACAAAGCCTGGACCCCATACACCTTTTGCTTCAGCCAGACCAAACCATATGTAGTTCTCCATTGGGCAGCTCTCTCCCATCTCTACCTCCAAACAAACTTTCCTATAAAGCCAGACATCCTACTTCACACCTGGTTAACTCCTTGTCATCTTTCAGAATGCTCAGGTACCACTTTCCCAAACCCCACTCATTTCCACCAGGAGGGTAGTACCTGGGTCTTACCTCTCTATATGAAGGAACCTAATTTTTAGCATCATGCTAAAAAGAGCAGGCACTGCAAGGCTGATTGAAAGAACAGACTTGGCATGTGCTCAACAAGCTTTGGAAGGAACTGTATCCTCTTAGAGGTGACTGCTAAAGAAATAAACTTGGATGACATTTCCAAAGGAGAGAAAAGAAAACTAAGAGGTCCTAAATATAGGTAATCACCGTGGAGCACCTTCACCTAGAAAGCAGTTTCCAAAAATTCCTCTAGACTTTTTTCAGCCCTAAATAACCTAAATACCCTATAACACGGGGATCATTACACCTACCTCACAAGTTGCTGGGAAGATTAAATGAAATAGCATAAAAGCACCTAGTATAATATCTCAATTAATGTTCCTGTCTGTTCCCCAATGTGAAAACATGTTCAATCCTGCTTATTTCTTGGCAACTTTAGTAACTGCTAACCTGAAAAGTAATCCAGTTTAGAAAAACAATGGCCATTTGAGAAAGGGAGGCTAGACTTGTCAGATGATCTCCCTAGAGCAGAGTTTTTTCAATCTCAACACTATTGTCAATTTTGGCTGAAGAACTCTTTGTTGTAGGGGCTTCCTGTGCATTGTAGGGTGTTTAGCAGCATCCTTGAACTCTACCTACTGGGTGCTGGTGGCACTCCCCAACAAAAATGGCTCCAGACACTGCCAAAATTTCCCATGGTTGAGAACTGCTACTCCAGAATTTTGAAATTCTCACAAAAGCCTAAATCCTTTCCCTGGTATCTACAAATAGTTCATAAACTTATTTGTTTCCCACTGATTGATCTACCCATTAACTTATGCTTAGACTTCATAAGTCATTCTCCCTAAAAGTTAACCAAAACTGATAACTAGCCCCTGAACTGTCAAGCAAGTCATCATAAATAACACATGCAGTCTGACCACTCAGTGCATAATCACACTCAACCCTTAAAGCCAAACTAACATAGTGAAAGTAGGAACAGCCAATCCTAAAGCATCTTCACACAAAATTGAGAGTTGCCCCAGCACTCAAATGTCTCATCTTTTAACTTTGAATCTGTAAGTGGCACTAAATAGTGTATAAAATGAGTTTTAGTTGCCTAAAGACTTTTACAAGTTTTAAATACACTAATGACATACAAAATATATTATACATATTTAAGAATTATTTTGTATCAGATGCCCACATATTGCAACAACATAAAAAGTTATGTACACTAACAACAACAAAAAAAACCCAGAAGCGAAAGTAGTAGAGAAACAAAAACTGAGTTAACAATTCACTAGTATTTTGGAATAAATTGCTTGAAGTTAATAAGTATAGCATGGTAATTAAGAGTACAGGCTTGGAATCTGACTACCTAGATTAAAACCCCAACCCTATCACTTACTAGATAGGTGAACTTGATAAATTATTTAACCTCTCTATGCCTGTTTCCTCCTTGGTAAAATAGAGATAATTATAGTACCTACCTTGTAGGGTTGTTGTGGAATTGAATGAGTTAAAATAGGTAAAGTGCTAATATAGTGCCCAGCACATAGATACTTAAGTATTAAACATTATTTATCATTAGTTGTTAAGGATACATAGGCAGAAAGAAGTATACCGGTGGTTATATGAAAGTAGACACAGTAAAGTCAAACAACAATGAACTTGCACCCAGATGCTCTGGGTTCATATTTCAGTTCCTTAACTAACTGGTTTATTTGGGCTTCAATTTCTTCATCTGTAAAATAGGGAAACACTTTGAAAATGGATTAACACAGGAAAATTTAAGGGCAGTATATTTAACAGGATAGTAAGGAAAAGTTGCATCTGTCTGCCAATTTAGTACAGAAAATTTTGTGAAAGAGGTGCCTTTTAAGGAAATACTCTAATAATAGGTGAATAGGGAAAGCACATGCCTTGAACACAGACAGGTCTAATTCCAAAGCCCCCCCTTTACTCCATAGTTTGAAAGCTTAAAATAAAAATAGAACATCCTGAGTCGTTAAAAAATAAACTTTATTTTCTTCATATGAGTTAGGCACACTAACACTAACCCTTTGAAGGTAGCAGAAATACATTAAAGGCACTGGCAGGGACTTGGTCACCATCCACTCCAAACAGCATGAACACACCACCAAAACCCCTAAGTGATCTTTTCTTTTCAAATACGAATGATTCATTCTTTCGGAGGTAAATAAGGGTGACGTTGGAAAAAGTGAGATTTGTCTTGTATAATCAGGAGTGTCCCAATAGTTTGAAATCAATTCAATATGTCCGGTTTTAGTTAGTAAAATCATTGCCTTCCAACGATTATTGCAAAATCAAGGACTGTGCACACTGCACTTTATACTTATTAGGAAGGCATATTTAACAAACAGCTTTTGATAAGTAAAAGTTGCAACATCAATCTCATGTGAGGCAGGTGTTGGGAGCAGAACTGTCCCCATTGCTGCCAAAAAGTGCAAAGAAAAATCAGCCTTTCCTATCCATTCAGCCAAAGGTCGTCCCCACAAAGCCTCAGAGGCGAGGACTGGGTCCCTGGCAGACGATCTTCACAGGTGCCATTAATCAGTCTTTACGAAAAGGAAGGTCAAGTCGTCCTTCCGCAACATTTACGAAAAAATCCCCAAGAATTATGACTTTGCCCCAGGGCTGAGCAGTCGCTGGGTCTCCTCCTCGTTACCCCGCAGGGAAGAGGAGGTGGCCGCATTTGACTTTGCGCTGGTCCTGCTCCATCCTCCCGGTTCTCTCACCGACCCAGCGTGGGAGTGCTCCCACGTGGCGACCGAAGCCAGCCCTCGGCGGGCTCCGCAACCCCGACTGGCGCTCTGATTGGTCAAGGGCGGCGGGAGCCGCTGCGGAGCACGTGGCGTCTCAGCCAAACTGGGCGGGCACCTGATAAGAGGTCGCAGCCCTGCAGGCAGCTCCCGGAGCAGCGGCTTCTGCACTTTGGCCCCAAGCGGCAGCGAGAACGCCACCCAGCGCCAGGGCCATGCAAATATACGTGGGCCATGGTTAGCGGGAGGCGCCGTCACCCTCCACCCTTCGTATGGTAGCGCTCACCTCAGCGCACGCGGCGGCTGCACCTTTAGCTTTTTGGGCTTCGGCTCCTCCTCGGCCGCGGCCATCTTCACGCTTCCAACCCACTTAGGCTCCGGCCCGCCCCCTCCCTGTGTCACCGCCTCCTTTTCTACGAACCCCGCCCCTCCCGACTCCTCCCAGCCCATGCCTCTCCCACTCACAGTCATTGGCTCTACCCTCTCGGCTCCACCCATTAGCTATGTACAACCCCTTTCTGACCCCGCCCACTTGGCTATAGGGGGACCCCAGACTGAGGTAGGCTGAGGATGAGCGCCTGAGTCCAAATGGTGTGAAATTGCCCCCCATTTTCTTAGATCCTGGGTGATCTAAAAGATTTATATCTTAAACCTCAAGAGACGTCTTTCTTCTCATTCAGCGTCTTCCCGCTTATTTAATATTTCCAAATCTGTAGAACTAGTTTCTTTTAAGCTGTTAGTCAGGCAATCTACTGGGCACTCCAACTGCGGGGTCCTCACGGCCTTCTCAGCTGCCTCAGCCTCGGTCCGGAGAGGACCCGGCGCCGAATCACTGACAGGCCCAGGTGTTGGGGTGAGTGTGAGGGGCGGGGAGTCTGAGGTCAGGGGACAGCTCGAAAACTGGGGAGTAGGCTGAATAGCTGGGGCTCCGGACTCCAACCTGGACTGCAGGAGCGTCTCCGGTGCTGTTGGCCGGGAACGCGCCTCCCTCCCGGCCTTCCGGGCTTTCTTGCCAGCGGGGCCGGAAGGGAGCGGTGCACCTGCAGCCCAGTGTTCTCAGGCCCCAAACCCGAGAGGTTCAAGCTCATTGGGGTCTCTCTTCGTTCTCCGGCGCGGGGGAAAGGTCTTGTCACCCATAGTGAGCTCGAGTCCGACGACTCGGACTTCAGCCCCAGGCTTCTCTTCTGCTTTGGAGAACAAAACCTCCGAGTGACCCGAGCGGACGTCTTGCCTGGGGTGGGGAATACAGTGAGGAGGGCGTTGCAGTTCTTCAGGAGAGAGTGAATGTGGAAAAGTGATGAGCGATATGGCTAGTTAGATTTGGTAGATTTGGATTGAACCTTAAGCCTATAGACTACATGATTAAGAAGGTGGTGCCACTGTAGAATTAGGAACCCTCAGATGAGAAGGAATTTTGTGGAACTTGGGGATATATCGAGTTTGAAACAGTGGTTTAGATGGAAATGGTAGAAAGATTAAAAGAAAAAAGCATGGGGAGTAAACCGGAAAGAAACTTTCAAGGAGAGAACCAAAACAGGTGAAGTTTCATTTAATAGGGCAAGAAGTATTTGTTTTGTTTGGGGGAACGTTATCAGTAATATAAAAGGGGTCAAAGGAGTAAGTTGAAGTCTGAGAATAGGTTGTTGGATTTGCTGATTAGGAAGTTACTGGGTCACTTAAGAGAGCAACTTTAATAGACTCAGTTACTGAGAGGAGAGACTGCAAGTGTAGACTTAATCCTTCCTCATTTGGAGCATGAAGCAAAAGATTACTGAGGATGACAAGGTCTCTAAAAGGCTTGAGGTTTGTTTGTTTTAAAGAATGCAAGATACATTGTTTTGGTGCAGAAAGCAAATAACCAATGTATAAGATTAAAGATTCAAGAAAGAAGAGATAAAGACCCTGGAAAAGACCAAAGGGAATGGGATCAGAATTACAAGTGGAAGAATTAGCTTTGGAAACAAAGGAGGAGACTTTCAGTTGAAAACCTAGGAAAAGTGGAGGAATGCGGTAAATGAAGAATTACCTGAAAATTTACATATCTTTAGTTGGAAAGCTGTCTTTGCAATAAGGTTAGCTTTTCTTACTGAATCTTAGGATTTTTACAATGTTTCTAAACATCCAACGTCATATATTGTTGGAGTTCCCTGCTGACTAGATAGTTTTAAGAAGCTCAATAATAGCTCCATTTGTGGGTAGCAAATGGTATTTGTAGAGAAGAAGAATTCTCTCTCCCTCTACAAATGACCTTCTCTCTTATTACACACAGAAAATAAAAGCCATCATCTCCCTGCAACCAAATACACAAACCTTCTTCTCGTTTGTTCAAATTCTTTCACCTGGTCTCTCAATACCACCCTCTCCTGCTGTCTCAGGGTCTTCTTTTTTTCAGTTATTCTCCTACATATCAGCCTTTCCCTCTCTACTCACACCATTCATTCAGCATTTAAAAATATTCTTCCTTAACTTTATGAACTGCTCCCATTTATTTTCTTGTATTTTCATCCCCTTTACAGCTAGAACTCTTGAATGTATCATCTACTCGCCTTATCTCTTTTTTTCCCACTTCATGCTATTTATCAGCCCACTGTAGCATATTTATAGTTTCCAGCATTCCACTAAATGACCACTGAAACCACTTTTACAAAGATCACCAGTGTGTTAAATTATATATTCTCAGTGGGGACAAAAATTGCCTCTTGGGAAACAAACAAAAAAAATTATACTCTTTTTATGTATAAAGCACAGCTATATTTATTGTACATAAAGAGATATACAGATATACTATAGTATTAAAATGTCATGGGGGAGGTGTATGATTGAAGGGAAATCTGTAAAAGGTAATAATGAAAAGAAAGTTGAGAAACACTATTAAATCAACAGATATTTTCAGTTCTTGTAGCTTGAATTCTTTGTGCCATTTAAATAAAATGTTTAATACTCCATTCTTCTGGAAACACACTAATACACTCTAGTCATTAAAAACCATTATCCTCCCCCCTTTTTTTTATCCTTCTTCAGCCATATCTTAGTCTTTTTTTAGGCCTACTTGCTTAACCCAGCTGCTACTCAAATGTTGGAGTTCCTTCCACAGTTTCTCTTCTACTATGCACATTCTCTCTTTGCTTTTATCCTCCTTATAGTTACAATTCCCATTAGCAAAAAGTCATGATTACTCACAAATCTATCTCCAACTTGGCTTCTCCCTAAAGCACCAGACCTATATATACGATAGTCTTTTGAATATACCAATTTGAGTCAAATATATCCAGAATTGGGTCCGATTATACAGGATTAGGGCTAAATGCCTTATTTTCCCCCTCTTATCTCCACCCTCCCCCTCCCTTATCATTGCTCAAACCTGAATATTTCTCTGACCTTTTCATTCTCCTCCATCCCGACTATCAACACTTTAGTTCAGGCCACCACCATAACACATCTCTCAACTGGTGTCACAATACTCAGTTGCCCCATTATGCATTTCCACAGTAGTCTTAAAACTGTAAATTGGATTGCGTGAATCTCCGCCATAAATCCATAGAAAATGATTTTACACTACCCTGAGAATAAAGTGAATCAGTCTCTGCTTATCTCCATCTCGTCTCATCTCACAACTTCCCTCCAACTCCTAAAGTTGCTAAATTTGTACTGGATTTGTCTTATGTTCTCTCTCACATCAAACCCTTGTGAATTTCTGTAGCACACTGTATTTCCCCTATCACAATAGGAATGACATTTTACTATACTAAGTTGTTTGCTTTCTTTGTTGAACTGTAAACATGAGTTCAGAGACTTTAATTTGTTTACCCTTGTATCCCCATTGCTTAATATATAAAACATATCAAAATTACTTGTTGAATGAATAAACGGTCAAAATATTGGCTGAGAATCAGGGGAGCACATTATTTTCTGATCTTATTCTCTCGCCTTGGATATGCCTCTCTCACCTTCCATGCCTTTATTCTTTTATATATAAAAGGAGTACATTTTCTTTTTTAGACACTATCTTCCAAGGATATCTTGACTGTTGTAATTGCATTGTTTATGAATCATCAGAATGAGTGTGTTCAACATTTGGTAAAGGGGATTTATGAAGTGTTTAAGCTGCAGTCAAAGCTCTGATGGAACAGCCTCTGAACACAGTTTCTCAAGTGGCTTTAAAATAAGTTGGGAGAACTCAAAAGTCACTAAAAACAAAAAGATAGTTGTGGTGGTGGTGAGTATATAGTTTTCCCAGGAAGTTTATTAAAATAATAAAAGAACTGCAGCTACTGAAAGGTTAAGTAGTTAAAAGAAACAGGCTGCATGTGATATGTATTTAATTGTTATATGCATTAGGCCCTTGGTCATAATATGGATAGAAGAAATAAGCTCTCTTTGCCTATAATAGAAGGTTAAGATGGGTTTTAAAGCTAAGCACTGTTGAAAGCTCCAAGTGTTATACTTTCATCTCAGCACTAAAGATAGCAATAATAAATCCAGATGGTAGTTTAACTTACTGTATTCTTCTGAGACCTGAACTACTGCCAGTGAAAACAACTTTGGTGGAAACTTTTCCTGGAAAGAATTTTTCACAAGCTTAAGAGGATGAGTAGGAATCTGGCTCCTAAAAATAAACAACAAAGTTGCTTTCTTCCAAAACAAGCAGCTCTTTTAGGGTGTATTGTGGCAATTGAGTACCACAGATCTGTAGTAATTTAAATTTAAATGAATTAAAATTGAAACTTAAGTACATCAGTTGTATTAGCCACATTTTAAGTGTCCAATAGCCACATGTGATTAATGGCTACTATATTGGACAGCACAGATATAGTACATGTTCATCATTGCCTAAAATCCTTTTGGACAGTGTTGCATTATGTTCCTAATAATTAGTCTTTAAGGGGCAGGTAAAAACAGGAGCTCAGGATTCAACTGGATCTGGGTTTAACCCTAGCTTGATACTGATGCTATGATCTTAGATAATAGACTTAACATTTCTGATACTTTATTGTAATAGCTGTAAAATGGGGATAAGAGAAGTATAGCATTGATTTGTGAAGATTAAATGAGATAATGTAGCTACAGTGCCTAGCATAGTATCTGGCCCATAGTAAGTACTTAATGCATTTTAAATATTATTAATTCATTTATCCTTAATGAATAAAACACTTTGAATGGAACTGAAAATTAATTTTTGCAAAGGATGCCATACCAATAGCTGGCTCACCTGAAGTGCCCCAATCATTGAGTTTATTACAGTGTTCTGCATTATACGACACTATAATTCAGATGAAGATGTTATTCCAATGAAAGGTGTCATAATACAAATTTATTTGCAGATCTTATTGCTGGATATCCTGTTTCATTGAAAAAAAGAAAAGTGTATCAGCAGAGATTATAGTCAGTTAAAGTCAGTAGGTTCTGTGTAGCAAATTTATGTATTCCAATGGCACTGTTTTAACACCCAAATAGAAATATGAGGCTAACACAAAGCAAACCTACTGACTAGGTAAAGTAGAAAAATTGAGCAGGTTTCAGATATTCTAATAAAATTTCAGATATTCTGAAAAAAAGTATGTCCAAACCCTAATGTATCAGGGTTTATTCCTGCCAATTCAAGTTGATTGCTTGACTAAACAGAGATGGCTTTGAACAAAGAAACATTTTATTGTTTCCAATAAATAGGAACCCTAAACTATTAACAGCATTCATAACCTTATTAATACAGTAATTACTAAGATACCGCTTAGTAATTAGTATTATTTACTTGAAAACTATTGAACATATGCCAAATGGGAAAGAGAAATCATCACCAGATAGTCTTTAAATGTCAGCTGCTTTCATAAAATAAATGACTTTCTCTAAAAAGAGCTGGTCAGGTTGATGTCATTGTTTTCTGTGTCAACAGAATTGAATGAATCCATTCTAAAAAGTCTTCCATTCCTCTTTGAAATTTATCTTCATGCATAGATACTATTTTCAGATTTTAAATTCTTTCTCCTTAGGCTACATGTATATGTAGCCTAATAATTTTGAATGAATGGCCCACTGTACTAAACACCTAATACTGATGCTATCCATATAAAAGAAAGAAAGAACTAAGGTAGACATTTTCCCACTGACCCCCATATTGCAAGGACAAAAACTTTTTATTTGAAATATAACTAACCCTCAGAAAAGTATACAAGTCTTAACATAAAGTCCAATGATTTATCATAAAATGAACACAACTTGTAACCATCATCTAGATCAGGGGTTGGCAAATTGCGGCTCGCGAGCCACAAGCAGCTCTTTGGGTACATTCCGTCTCAAAAGTTTGCCAATCCCTGGAAGAGCCAATCCTGTCCCTCCCAACAATTTAACAATTATTCAAGAGCCATAAATATATTTTTACATAATCACCATTATTTGAATAATATTCTTTAAAATTTTTATAAATGAAACTATGATAGTTTTATTTTCATTTTCAATTTTACTTCAGAGCCTGCAGCTTGTGAGCTGCAGTTTGATGACCCCTGGAAGCTCTTCTGTCTCAAAAGTTTGCCAACCCCTAATCTAGATCAAGAAATAAAACATTACCAGCACCTTAGAAGACTACCTCTATACCCTTCTCAGTTACTGCCCCCACTTTTCTCCATAAAATAAACCATTTGAATTTTCAAACATAGTTTTACCTGTTTTAGAACTTCATATAAATAAAATCATACTGTGTATCCTTTTGTGTCTGTCTGTTCAATATTGAGTTTGTAAGATTCATCCATATTTGTTTCATGTAGCAATAGCTCATTCATTTTAATTGCTCTGTAACATTTCATTTAATAATACATTACTGTTTTTTTAATATATTTTTTGTATATTTCTATACACATTTCTGTTTAATCCACCTGGGAGTGGATTTTTGTGTCATAAGGTATTATGATAATGTGTAGCAATACAATTGATTTTTTGTATTAATCTTGTATTCTGCAACCTTGTTAAACTCATTTATTAGCTCTAATTGTGTGTGTGTGTGGTGGGGGGGGTTATTTCTTCCTTTCCATTTGGAAGACTTGTTTCATTTCCTTACCTAATTACCCTAGCTAGAACCTCTAGTTGAATAGAAGTGGTAAGAGTGGACATCATTGTTTGTTCTTGATATTTAGGGGAAAGCTTTTGGTCTTTAATCATTAAGTATGATGTTAGGTATGGAATTTTCATAGATGCTTTTTATCAATTTGAGGAAGTTTCTTTCTATTCCTAAGGGTTTATATCTTTGAAGGGTGTTGGATTTTGCCAAATGATTTTCTGTACCTTTTGAAATGATTATATGTTTTTTTGTCTTTTATGAGTATTGTGTATTATGTTGATTGATTTCCATATGTTACACCAACCTTGCATTCTTGGAATAAATCCCATTTGATCAGGGTGCATAATCTTTTTTATATGTTGCTGGGTTCAGTTGTTAGTATTTTGTTCAGGATTTTTTGCCTCTATATTCTTAAGTGTTAACAGTGTGCAGTTTCTTATATTGCCTTGTCTGGTTTTGGTGTCAGAATAATACATGGATACTTTTTTATGTATACTAAATTTAAACCTTTCCCCCCTCCCCCAGAAAATGATCCACAGTCTATTTCTCATAAACTGCTCCGGTGACATATTTCTAGAGAAGCACTGGAAGAGTGTTGTGAGCCAATCTGTCTGTGATTATTTCTTTGAAGCTCAAGAGAAAGCTGCTGATGTTGAAAATGTACCACCTGTCATTTCAACACCTCACCACTACCTCATCAGTATCTATCGAGATA
This sequence comes from Hipposideros armiger, assembly GCF_001890085.2. Classification (NCBI taxonomy): domain Eukaryota; kingdom Metazoa; phylum Chordata; class Mammalia; order Chiroptera; family Hipposideridae; genus Hipposideros; species Hipposideros armiger. The sequence goes on along the minus strand of NW_017731365.1, from coordinate 6,503,382 downwards.
AGCTCTTCTTTGTGTCTGTCATACAGACTGAAGTGCCACCTCTCTTTGTAATTGAGTTCCTACATCGAGTTGCTGACACTTTTCAGGTTGGTTATTCACCAGACCTTTTGAACTTAAATTACGCAAGTTAGTTGGAGGTGGGACACATTATTATATTTTTGAATTACCCAGCTATTGACGTGTTGTCTATCTGTCTTTCTCTCTTCTACTAAGCATAAGTTCTAAGCATAAAAACTTTTTTGTAGGGTGTAGCACCCATGGCCGCTCCATTCACTGTTTTAGAAGAATAGAACAATCTGGTCATGATAGCCTTATTTTTTATATGTATTACAAATTACATCAGGAAGCAATAATGCCCTCCACATATAATTTTATGAATAGTCCCAAGATTTTATTGGTTATGAAATCTATTAATATTTACATTTTATTATTTTTTCTTGTTTTGCAGAATATACCAAGTAGTTTAAAACTTAGCTGTGTGTTTTGGGGTACCTAGTCAGGGCAAAGGAAGTTTATAGTTTTCATTCTAATTTAATGTTTCAGTGTACTTTCTGGCATAATATATAACAGAAATTCAATTCAATCTAAAAATATTAAGAAAATAGGGGCAGGCCGAGTGGCTCAGTTGGTTAAATGTTGGCTTAAGAGCGCTAGCTCTGAGCAACAGGGCCGCCGGTTCGATTACCACATGGGCCAGTGACGCTGCGCCCGAACTGAGCTGTCGCTCAGCTGCCAACAGGTGGCAGGATGGCTAAGCTGGTGTAACAACAAAATTGCCTGTTCGATGGTGGGCTATGCCCACCCGCAACTAAGACTGAACTCGGCACCTTGAGCTGAGCTGCCACCCGGATGGCTCAGTGGATATGGGCGTGCGCTCTTAACAACAAGGCTTCCGGGTTCCACTCCCACATGGGATGGTGGCTACGCTCACCCACAGCTAAGATTGAACACAGCACCTTGAGCTTAGAGGCCACAAGCTGTGGACAGGCAGCCAGATGGCAACTGGCGCCCTCCACAACGAAGACTGAAGAACAACAACTTGGCTGGTTCCCTCCCCCAATTCCCCAACACTGTTCCCCTCCCCCAATTCCTCAATTCCCCAATAAAATCTTAAAAAAAAAAAATATTAAGAAAATATAGAGCAATAGTATATAGAAATATCGAGGGTGTTTTTTCTGTTTTACATTCATCTTAAACAATTAATTATGTTACATAAGTTTATCCTTCAGAACAAGAAGTATTTAGCAAGCCTTTCTTCATGCCTGCCATTGTGTAATATTATGTACATTTTGTTAGGACTACTTTGGTGAGTGTTCGGAGGCTGCAATTAAGGATAATGTGGTCATAGTATATGAGCTCTTGGAAGAAATGTTAGACAATGGATTTCCACTGGCTACTGAATCTAACATTTTGAAAGAACTGATTAAACCACCAACAATTCTACGTTCTGTCGTCAACTCTATTACAGGTAAGGCGAAAACATACTTTATTAGGATCTGAGTAATTAAAACTTCATAAACAACTTATTGTTCCTTATGTTCTGACAGATTATTAAGGTGGTACAGTTTGGCCAGAATTAAAGTTGTTGATAATGTTAAAATAGATAGTATATTTCTTGTCATGGAAAGAGGCTAGATTATAAATGATAAAGAACTTTTGGTTATTACTTTTTTGTTATAGGTTTTTCTACAAGACCACAACATTATTACTATTTTCTAACACTAAATATTAAGACTGAATAAATTATCCCATTTAATCCTAACGAAGCCTATATCATGATGGATGTTAACTAAACTTATGTGGTAATCATTTTGCAATATATACATAAATCACTATGTTGTATTTCTTAAACTTAACGCAATGTTTGTTATATGTCAATTACAACTCAATAAAGTTGGAAAAAATAAAAATAAAAAACAGTATTATAAAATTTGCATTGTGTTACTACCCTACAATTACTAGAGTATAGAAAATGTAACTCGCTTTCACAGAGGATGTACTGTCTTCTGCAGGTCTTTGTTTTATACATGCAAAAGATGTATTAAAACAAAAGGAGATAAGAAATTAGTCCATTTGTGAGATCTTATACTTTGTGTGCTTTGTACTTGTGTTATAACAGTATTAAACCAATTTTGGTTTAATTGTTCAATAGAGTTAGAAATTAAGTACATCAGATGACAATATTCTTTTGAAAATATTAAAGATTTCTAGAGAAAGGTTTCTATGAAATGTTATATGCCATTCCAGCTCTACTGTCCACCATTGTAAATGCTTCTCCAATTGCACTGACCTAAAAAATGGGGTGAGAGAGGCCTGTAAGAAAATGATTGTTCCATAGCTCTTATTCATCCTCTGTACAAGGCTGAGTGACAGGAGAAATTCAAGGAAAGATAAGCTGGAGTATCTGTGCTCCTAAAACTTATACTCTGGATGGGAGACTGAAAAAAATTAAAATACATAAATAACAGTATAAATTTTTTGAAAGCAATTTCATCCTTTATAGATGTTGTCACACTGGAAAGTGTTGTTGTTAAGCATGTACCACTTTTGAGTTGGAAATCTAAATTAACCAAAAGTGTTAAATACGTCACATCTCAAGGATATATGTTTTGGACAAGCAGACTTATTTTCAGATCTATGTCAGCTTACCAGGAAATTAGCCTGCTGTTGAACATTAGCCGTATTGCAGCCAGATGGGTGAGCTGACCTTAAAATGGAAAAAGGCCAGAGTATGTTCTTCATTCCAGTTACTCCACTGAGGCCTGCTTGGCAGCATCTCCTGTCAAATCTAAGCTGAATACCAAAGGACCTAGTTATCACTCTGTATTCTCAGTGGAGACATTTTATCGGCAGAAGGTTTTGAAACAACCAGCCTCTTTTTTTCATCAGTGGCAGCAGGATGAGATTCTGTTGTTGAGCCACTGGAATTAGATTAGGTTACTGTTAACACACAGGAAGCGAATGATAAGTGAATGAATTTAACCTGGATTGGCAGATAGAGTGCCACATGGCCTATTTCAGTCTTCTAGAAATTTGATCATGTTGGTATGGATATGTCTCCAACAATTCTGGAAACCTTCCACAACTTCAGTGAAGAAAAACCCAAATATTAAAGAAGCAACTAAAGCATTCTTTTTTTTTTTTTTTTTACTGTTAATAGCTTTCCTAATGATCATTTTATACATTAGCTTTGCTTTCTCCTTTTCCGGTTTTCAGGCAGTAGTAATGTTGGGGACACACTCCCCACTGGACAGCTGTCCAACATCCCATGGCGTCGGGCAGGGGTAAAGTACACAAATAATGAAGCCTATTTCGATGTCGTTGAAGAGATAGATGCAATTATAGATAAATCAGGTAATTGTGTGTATGCTGTCTTATTTGTGAAAAAAACAGTTCAGCTGACATAAGCTGAATAGAAAATTGAAATCCCTCGGCAGTATGGTTTCAGTGGAAAGGCATTGGTTTTCTAATTGTTTAAAAATCTGTTTATTTTGCCCAGAGATTACATATAATTTTCATAACCACTAGTTGAGTAAATCAGATCTTATGCTGTCTTACATTAAGCCAGTTATTACCCTGTTTACCCCCTTGCCATTTATTCATTCTAGAATTTATTGTATATCTACTGTACACCATACCTTTGCTACTACTTTTTGTGCATTACTTCTAGTAAAGACCCCAGACAAAACAACAGTACTCTGCTAGAATCATAAAATTATTTTTAAAACATCTAGTCCAACCCTCACATTTTATACAGAAGGAAACTGAATTTTAGAAGGGCTAAGTAATCTGTTCAAGGTAACACAGCTAGTTGGTGTATAAAAATGAGTTACTGTGAAGTATAGCCAATATCTTTTCTTTAGTGAGTGCCCTTTTAAGTGTAAAATTCTATTGTACAGAATAATAGTTGTATTACAGAATAATGGCTCCTATTTCTTCAAAGTTAACAGATAGCGTAATCCATTTCATGAGAAACTTGCCTCATTTTAAAATTCTGTTTAAAATATTCTAACTTCATATCCAGCACTGACATATAGTACAAGTTTGACTATAAAGATATAGACAGGTTTGATTTTTCCTCAGAATTCTCATATTCCAACCAGAGTAAGGTACGGGCCATAGCAGTCAGTGAAGAAGCTGTCTGAAGTGGTGTAATGGATCTCTGTCCACTGACCTGTTAATAGATGTGCAAAGCTTCAGTATGTCTGACACCCAGGAGGTATCTCCATTACTTCAGATATAGCGATAGCTCTAGTAAAGACGCAGATTCCAGTGATGTTATCACCCTGTTTCTTCTTTCTTCAGGATCTACAGTCTTTGCAGAAATTCAGGGGGTCATTGATGCTTGCATTAAACTATCTGGAATGCCTGACCTTTCCCTTTCTTTCATGGTAGGTTTTGTTCTCTTGTTCTGTAGCTGCTTGCATGCCTAATCCATGTGAAGTACTAAATGAAATGATAAATACTGAGACATGTTGGTATGTTAGGATGCAAAAGACTATCTCAGAAATATTCTTAGCACAACTTACCAAGAATAGCTTACATGATGAGCATAGCCTTTATGGAAAGGCTGAGGAAAGGTCTTTGCCTAGGTGTGCTAGAAGGAGCTTAAGTGGCTGGCTGGCTTCTGTTATTTTTACTGAATTATTATTTGCTTTGCTGATATGAAAAGGCATTGATCTTTTGCATCATTTTAGACTTGGCATGACACACTACTAAGAACAATCAAGAGAACTGAGTTCTGGTGCTGTCTCAGCTACTAAGTTGTTCTGACCTTGAGTTCTTTGAACCTCAGTGTTTTTTCATCTATGAAATGGAAATGATACCACTTATATTTTCTAGCTCAGAGAGTTATTGAAATTCAAATAAAATAAGGCATATAAAAATTTGCATTTTGAAACTATAAGGTTGTGTTGATGGGGTCATAGTAACAAACTCTTACATGACTGCTTTACCTTTAAGGCGCATATTAATTTCTCATAATATCTGAGTAGAGTTGCCATATTTGTTACACTCTATGAATATGGCTGTGTTCTGTTTTCCTGGCAGAACCCAAGGCTTCTAGATGATGTCAGCTTCCACCCCTGCATCCGGTTCAAGCGTTGGGAATCTGAAAGAGTTTTGTCATTTATTCCTCCAGATGGAAATTTCCGACTCATATCATATCGTGTTAGCTCACAAAAGTATGTTGGTGCATCAGCCAGATACTGCCATCATATATCAATGTGCTGGGTAGAACTGCCTTCCCTGTTTTGTTCTGACAGTTGGATACTTGAATTCACCATTGCTCTCTTTAGCCATGGTTCACCAGGAGAGCCAAGGACTGGTGAAAATATGTCTAAAATAATCAATGTACCTTGAATCTGAGAGTATAGAGTAGTAGTAAATGAGACTATAGTCAAATATGTACCTGAGAGCAAGCATGTGTGTATAACTGTGTATAACTTGGGCAAAACTATGAATCATGCCATAATTTTACTATAGTCTGGAGACAGACCTACCGATAGC
>NW_017731365.1:6494603-6495759 GCF_001890085.2 Hipposideros armiger | reverse complement strand
AAAGTATTATGTGCATATAAAAAGATATTGTTACATTTTCTATAGAAATTTATCATTTAGACCTTTCTCTTCCTTTTCAATTTAAAAGCATTGTTTCATACTTTTCCACAGGGGATGTTGGCTGGAAAGCTATTTTCTCACCCTACATAAATGGGCCTCTAGCAGAAGGTTTCCAGAGAAACTATAAAAAATTATTTTCTCTCAGCTTCCTGCTTGGGTTAAAAAATATTCTTTTTAATAGCAGAGTCATTGAGCTGCCTGATAAATGAAAAGAAATGTTTTTAAATAAAATCATAGAATGTTAAAGATCATTTAATCTAGCACTGAGTTTTCAAAGAACCTTCCCAGAGACCACACAGAGCTGAAAAGTAAAGGGAAATTCCAGATCCCTGGCCCTTCACTCCAGCTTCAACCATAACAGCTTTACTTTCTCATCTGTTACCGAGCTTCCACACTAAAGATTTCATTTGAACAAAGGATTCCTTAGCTAAAAGTTTTAAAATACCAATTTAGGTTAGTCTCCTCATTTTATAGAAAAATAAACTGAGCCCAGACAGAAACAATAAAGTTGGTATAGTAGAAAGAACATTTGAAATCAGATACCCTTAGGTTCAAATCCCAACCTTCTCACTAACTGCCTGACCTTAAGCAAATCAGTTGACCTCAACCTTAATTTCCTCATTTGTATAAAGAAGACAAAATCTAAATCATAGGCTGTTATGAGATAATGTATAAATAGTGTTATACCCAAAACTAGATGTTCAACAAATTTTGGTTCTCTACTCTCCATTCAGTCACAGAACTAATTAGTGGGAAACTCAGTGAAGATTCCAGGCCTTAATGACCAGTCAGGATGGCAAAGTAGGTAAATCCTGTGCTTACCTTCTCTCACGACCACATCAAAATTACAACTAAACTACAGAACAACCATCATTGAGAATTGCCTGAAGTCTAGCTGAACCAAAGCCCTACAACTACAGATGTACGAAAGAAACCACCTCAGGATTGATAGGAGGGGCAGAGACGTGGAACGGACTGGTCCCACACCTGTGTGTGACCATTAAAAATCTGGAGGGATATCTTGGCTGCAGAGTTTTCCCCCCTTCCCACTCCCACTCCCCACCCCCGGAGTAGCAAGAGATTCCAGCTGCTTACA
>NW_017731365.1:6487737-6491463 GCF_001890085.2 Hipposideros armiger | reverse complement strand
CTGTCTTTGAACCTTTGTCTTTATTAAATGGTTCAGGTTGTTTTTCATGTCTTTTTAAGGTACTAACATGGGATGTGGGGAAAATTACTCCACAAAAGCTCCCAAGTCTTAAAGGACTGGTAAATTTACAGTCTGGAGCACCCAAGCCAGAAGAGAATCCAAGCCTCAACATACAGTTCAAGATCCAGCAGCTTGCGATTTCGGGTAAGGGTAAATTTGACTTGTGTTTCAGAGTAACTGAATTTTGCTCAGGTTGACCACTGGTTGCTTAGGAGAGGAGTTATATTCCCTCTCCAGAAAGAACAGCTCCATTTGCCTTTCATGCTGTGTATGGGGCCAGCCTCTCAGTTGCATTGATTTTGGAGGGCACCGTTTCACAGAGCTTCTCTTCACCCCCACCCTCATTCAAAGAAAGCCTCATTCATACTCACAGAAAGTAGAATCATCCTTAAAAGACATTCCTTGCCCACGTGGGAATCTGAACTAAAATCATACCCCCAGTGTTATAATTTGTGAACGGTAGAAGGGACATTGCTTCCAAATGGTGGAAGGGACACTGGTTAATGTCAGACTTAACTGTGTCATGCTCATTGCTAAACAAATACTATATTGGTTGGTGTGACCAGGATAATAATTTATTCCTTTCCTCACCCATTCTTTTTGACACAGGCTTAAAAGTAAACCGCTTGGACATGTATGGGGAGAAATATAAGCCATTTAAAGGAGTGAAATATGTCACGAAAGCTGGAAAGTTCCAAGTGAGGACATGAGAAGAGGCCAAAATTCCTCAAGACCTGTTTGTTTTCCAAGTGTCATTACAGTTTATTACTATTAGGTACCAAGTGGGTGGGAATACGTATTCTAGTTAAAGCATTTGTGTCGAGCTACACACCGCTAATGAAGTTGCTTAGTAATCAGTGTAGGGTTCTTAAGGAGCTTTAAGCTCAGGTAACTTTTGAACGACTTAGCTTATTTTGTATCTTTTCACGTAGGAAGATTTGGGAGGTGATTTAGGGCACCAGCTGGAGCTGCACATGTTAACAGTGAAGGCAGAAGGCCACAGTGATACCCTCTCTCCTGAAACAAGTGAACTGGTCTCAGCCAGCAAGAGCTGTCTTAATCTGGAGTGTGTCAGGTGCAGCCAAATGTCCACCTGATCTTAGCCATCCCAAATCCGCGTCTGTCCCAGCAGAGGAAATTTCCCCCACCCCAAGAAGTTTACAAAAAACTGCCTCTTCAAGTGTTTGCCTTACTCAGCTTTTCACTTGTGCCATTAAGCAAGCACTGTAGCAAAAGCCACTTCCACATGGCCCTGGCCGGGAGCACTGCTGCTCCATGCCCCATTCTCACTGTACTTGGTATTGTATTTTTTATAAATAAGATTTTTATGTAAAGCTCCGATTTTGATTTACAGGGACCTTGCTGCAGTTAAGTACCATCTCAGTTTTGTGCCATTGGTTCAGCTGTTAGCACAGTAAAAATCATTTGTATCAAAAGGGCAAATGCTTTAAGGTAATAAAAGGGAACACTACTGCTTTTAGGAAGTTACAGCAAGCACAAGCATTTGAGATTTTAAGTAAATTAAAGTACTGAAAGAGAAACTTAAGTGAACCTTTGCCACTTCATGTTTTATAAAGCCTATCAAACACCAATTAAACCGTGGTCAGCCTGAAGGCCTCATGCCCTAGTTCATTCAGCCACAGGAGGAAAACGCCTGCCTGTCCTTATCTTTGTTCCTGTTCTTCAGGGCTTGAGTTCGCCTGTCCTTTGTCCTTGGGGGAAACTCTTTCCACGTTGTGTGTTTCCCAAGGCTATACTCAGTAGAGTCCTCCTTGAAGCCATTGTGGTAATTGTCACTGGAGTACTTAAAGTCTACTGTGCTGACAGTATGGGGAGGTACATTATATTGAGGCAGAAACAATCCTCAGTAACATGGAGAAACTACTGCTTATCGTGGTCGGCAAGTCAGTTTACAGTTGTATCATTTCAGTCAACTTTGTTGGCATACAAGTCCCATTATTTTGCCTTGTTTGACATNCTCATTTTATAGAAAAATAAACTGAGCCCAGACAGAAACAATAAAGTTGGTATAGTAGAAAGAACATTTGAAATCAGATACCCTTAGGTTCAAATCCCAACCTTCTCACTAACTGCCTGACCTTAAGCAAATCAGTTGACCTCAACCTTAATTTCCTCATTTGTATAAAGAAGACAAAATCTAAATCATAGGCTGTTATGAGATAATGTATAAATAGTGTTATACCCAAAACTAGATGTTCAACAAATTTTGGTTCTCTACTCTCCATTCAGTCACAGAACTAATTAGTGGGAAACTCAGTGAAGATTCCAGGCCTTAATGACCAGTCAGGATGGCAAAGTAGGTAAATCCTGTGCTTACCTTCTCTCACGACCACATCAAAATTACAACTAAACTACAGAACAACCATCATTGAGAATTGCCTGAAGTCTAGCTGAACCAAAGCCCTACAACTACAGATGTACGAAAGAAACCACCTCAGGATTGATAGGAGGGGCAGAGACGTGGAACGGACTGGTCCCACACCTGTGTGTGACCATTAAAAATCTGGAGGGATATCTTGGCTGCAGAGTTTTCCCCCCTTCCCACTCCCACTCCCCACCCCCGGAGTAGCAAGAGATTCCAGCTGCTTACACGCCCAGGGTTCCAGTGCCAGGGAGAGAAGTCCCCATAATTTCTGGCTGTGAAAACCAGAGGAGATTGTGGCTGAGTGAACTCCAGCTGACCCTCTAAAAGAGACCCTGCACGGACTTACCATTGGAATCACTGCTTCTGAGCTCCAGTGCTGGGGCAGCAGGTGAAGAGGCGACAGGGACATATGTGGGGAACTGAGTTGTCTGGCTTCAGGACAAGGGCTGGAGGGGCACCTTTCCTTCAGACGGAGGAGCTGGTGGAAGCTATTGTTTCTTTGTTGAGCCCTCCCCCTTCCCATTGTGCAGATGCAGGTGGCTGCCATATCTGAGTCTCCATCAAGCTGGCTAACTCTGTTCTTTCACCATGCCCTGGTGATTAGAGACCCCGCCCCATCCAACTTTTGGGCACACTCAAGCTGCTTCCAGTAGCTTTTTCATACAAGCTGCCTGCCATAGCTCATACCACAGACTTTCGTAGGGTCACTCAAAGGTTTGCAGAACCCAGACAAGCAGCATCTGGGTTGAGTGTGTCCTGTACCTCTGGCTGTACAGCCCTAAGTCCAGCACTAGCAGCAGCCGGCCTTGGTTTGTGGCTTGGCCTCTCCAGGCACTTTCAATCAAGGCACAGGTGGCAGCCATCTGCCAATTGCTTTGTGGTTCCTGCCCTGTGGCCCCAGGTGGGGCACGGGCTGCAGCTGAACTTAACCTGTAGCAGATCCCCTCCCTGGTGGCCCTAGGGCTGGTATGCCCAGTAGCCAGCTTCAAAACCAGCAGGAGCATCACCCAGCTGCTTCCAAGGACGATACGCCCAGGGGATGGATTGGGCAGGCACCAGAGCCCTGCTGACACAGATCCTGCTCTGTAGGGTCAGCCCCTGCATCACAACTCCTCCACTGTAGTCACAGCAAGTCCTCACAACCAGTGAGACCGAGGGTCAATCCCTCCTACTGACATTCAAACAGCAACCAAGGCTCAGCTACAAGAGGGCGCACAACCCACACAAGGGACACACCTGGAGCGTGTGGCTTGGGTGACCAGGAAGACTGCACCACTGAA
>NW_017731365.1:6482987-6483982 GCF_001890085.2 Hipposideros armiger | reverse complement strand
TACTTATGCTATTAAGTTTTCTTCTTCTGACTCCATTCTTTTCATTTTTCTCAGCTTACAACTCCCTTTCCTTTCTCGTGCTAAAGATAGCCTTGACACCCAGCCCAGTCTGCTGTCAGGGGCCGGTGGGCGGTGCTGGGACGAGAGCCCACCACACAGCAGCATTCTGACCTTGGCCTGCCTGGGGCACCCGCCTGCCTTTCATCCAATGGGAAAGGTCACTTATTACAGCTTTGAAATTTCTCGGGTAACCAGTGTCAGCTTGGCAGCTAAAGTGAAGGTGTCGCCAAATATCGATTCCCTTTGCTTCAGGCTGGCTACCCAGTTCAGCTGCTTTTCATTTTTAAATGTCTTAACCCTTCAGAGTTCATACCTCAAGAGAGCAATCAGTCCATTTGCTTTTCTGTGCTGTAGAGTCCCTAATCAGCCATCACTCCCTGGACTATCCAGTTTTCTTTCTGTGCTGTCTTATATACAAGTGGATTGTATATACAAGCCTTGCCTCTAGCAATTCCTGCTAAAAATTCCAAGCAGACAATTTCCTGTTACAATTAAATTATTCTATTTATTAATTTGATTGAACCCAGTAAATCCTTTCTCTAGCTCTGACTATACTGTCAATAAAATGATGAAAGCAACAAGTTGGTTTTTCAGCTTGACTTTTGATTGAGCATTCTCAGATGGGCATGCCTATCAGACCAGGTGAACGTGGTCAGATATTGTTCCGTATTCTTCCAGAGCTGAGGGCTGCTGCAAAGCACTTCCAAGGGCTCCTCTGTCAGCCTCCACGTTGTCATGTCTGCATTCTCTGAGCATCACCGTTCTGTCAACTGAGCAAAGCTTACTCTCCCTACCACCGCCGTCTACTAATAGCAAAAATCCATTAATATGTAGTAGTATCGGGATAGTTTTCAAGCACAGAACTCTAGCGAATCCCAGAATAGCTTCGTTTTCTAAATTCTTACAGGAGTATATCTCAAGAGCAAGTGAAGTAG
>NW_017731365.1:6461083-6481517 GCF_001890085.2 Hipposideros armiger | reverse complement strand
ATGTGCTGGGGAATGCTTAGACAGCAGTGGGAAGTGCAAAAAGGGAAAACTATTTTTCTCAATTTGCTAACAGGAAACTTACGGTGATAATTAAATAGTATACCCCTTACTCTCGTGAACAATAGTACTTAGGGATGGGTAGAGGATGCAGGGGGTTTGGTTGCAGTTGGTTGAGGGAGGTAGGAATTACTGAAGACTATTTCCCATTGATTCATCTCCAACAGGGCCAGGATTCCAGTCTGCAAGTACCACGCTCCCTTCGATAGGAAATGTCCTTCAGATAGGACTGCCTTTCCATTAAACATTCCTGGGGGTCAAGCACCAATACTTAGGACTGAATTTCACAAGGATAAAAAGGATCTTTCAAAATCACAGATGAACAAACATATACTATCTTTAAAAATCTTGTTTAGGAAGGGTGTGGGGGAAGAATACAAAAGCCAGGATGGGAGACATGATTTGGTTAAAAATTAAATGCAGCATTTCAGCTCAGAAAGAATAAGAGCTAAGAATGAGTGATAAGGCCTCAGCACAGACCTCTGCAGGCAGTGACAAAGCATGAAGTGCCAGGGAGTGATGGGATGATGTGACAGGGCAGGGCACGGCCCACTACTCCACCCCTCCAGCGGCAGAGAGCACCAGGACACAGTGTGTTTGGTGGGGTTGGCTACCTGGGCTGAGGCAGGATATGGGACAGGAAGTTTCCCTGGCCCAGGCATGGCTCGGGCACAATAAAAACAGAATCCTGTGATTCGGTGATTTCCTCGGACATTGTGAAATTTGCTTTTACACTGTGGGAAACTAGAAGCATTAAATTGGGGAGGGGCAGGAAGTGAAGTGAATCCAGGCCCCATATACTGGGGCTCCCCCAGAGGCCAACTTCCCCTACAACTCACTGCTGGAAGGGACCCAGGTAGCATAGCCAGAAAAGGCAGACAGGGTCAGCAGCAACATGGAAGGCCCAAAATGATTTTGGAGGCACAGTGATCTTCGCTGACGTCTTGAGCCCTGGATGGTGGGAGCATGGTGGGGAGAATGGGGTGCAGGGGAAAGGAAGCAGAGCAGGAACAAAGGCAGAGCAGGGCGTCTGGCTAGTGTTCACTCTTAGATTCTGAGCTTGTGTGAAGTCCATAGGCTGGAAACCCAGTCTGCCTACTGGGAGAGTGTGCACAAGTATAACTGAGAATACAGACACGTTTCAAAGTGTCCATGACAAGAGTATAAATGTTTTCTATTGTGAAGAGGCCTCATTCCATTCTGTTAGGTCAGGCCAGGATGTGGCTTTCAGCGCCCCAGCAATTCCGGGCGGCTCCTGGAACTAGCATTTTCGTTCTGTTTCTGTGAGGGGTTTCTGGAGGGGTTTCTGTGGCAGCCAGATTGTCCAGTGCCTACTGGTACCAGGGCGTCTTTCTAACCCAGCGCAGTGTAAACCCAGCATCTGTTCGAATTTTGATTGAAGCTGCTTCTGCTTCTCGAACAGTCTCCTTCACAGACTGCATGAGGTTCTGGGCATTGTGAACCAGCATCTCTGTGGCCTGCAAGGAAAGAGGAGCTCTCCATTACTCAGTCCCTGACGCAGCAGCCCTGCCTCCAAAGCTGGCTTGAGCCAGGTGTAGACGAGTTTCCCTCCCAACACCTGGCATTCCCGGTACTTGTCGCATCACTGGTGCTTTACCTAGATCACCCAAAAGAACCCAAACTGGCCCCTCCCTGACTGTGTACTGTACCCTCAAATGGCCTCTAGTGTACACTGTTTCCTGGTTTTCCAACAAGCTCCTCCTCTGGCTCTTGCTGTTCCCTGAAATACCCTCCTCCAGGTCCCCATGGCTCAACCCTCACCTCCTTCAGATCTTCATTCACTTATCACCTTGGTGGGCTTTCCCTGCTCACTTTATTTTAAACCACCTTCCCAACTCACAGCATTCCTAGTCTTCCAATTCTTTCTTCATTTTTCTCCATAGAACACATCATCACTAACTAATGTACTACACATTTTACCTGGGTCGTTTGTCTTATCTGATTTTATCTAATATTTAAGTTCCATGAGGGCAGAGATTTTGCCAGTTTTGTTCACAGTTGTACCTCAGTGTTAGGACAGTGCCTGGCACATAAGAGGTATTGCATAAATATTGAATTAATAAATGAAAAAAATAACAAACCAACCACCTTATAAATGTATGAAAATCTAAATAAGTAAAACTTCTAAAGACACAAATTTACTGGACTGGGATCACCCTGGTACTCCACCATGGCATCAGTCCATTAGCCCTGTAATCTTTATTTTCAATTCTTAATTATTTTTGAACCACAGACCTGTGAGGGTTTAATAAAGGCAATTGATTCTCCTCCGAGAAATGTTTACGTGCACAAAATTTGTGCATGCAATTTCAGAGGGTTCATGGGCTCTGAGAGGCATAATAACTGTGAGCTAGAATTCCTAAACAATTGACCTTTTCACTTGGTCACCAAAGAGGCAGAGATTTGCCAACCAAACTCACACAACAGTCAGGATGAGGACTCACAACTTCTGACTTGCAGTCCTGTGTGTTTTGCATTCAGTTTCGATCTTTTTTAATTGGAATATTTAATAGAAGATACTACATATTCCCAAGATAACATTTTTGTTGGTTAATTAACTAAATGATAAGGTCTGAAACTGAGCCTTATCCTTCCTTCCCTGTTTTTTCTACTTCCTTTTCTTGGGGCAGAAGAGATCACATGACAGGAAACAGCTCAGGGCCCAAACCCTGCCTAGAATACATAGAAGTTAGGGATGAAGATCTAGTTCCCGTGGTTTAGGAGAAGAAAGGGTTAGGATGAGAGCTGTTGGATTAAAACAGGCAGTGAAAGCAGCACTACTGGCACCAAGAAGAGTAGCCTCCTGTCCCCTCGAAAGTGCCCCTATCTCTGTCTTCTGGCCTAGAGATCAGAGACGGTCTCCCCCAAGCTATTTGTGAGTTCCCCAACAAGAGGGGCTGTGTCTTTTTTTCTTTTTTAACTCCCCTATACAATGCCTAATTCAGCCTGCTAGAGGGGAGATAGGGAGAGGAAGAGGTGCTCCAATGAGGCCTTTCTGAAAGAACTGGGCCACATGTCCAGGAGGCAGGGAAGGAAGACAAACTCCCAAGAAACAGTTGCCAAGGTACATATAAGAAGCATCGCTCAAGGCAACCTTATTTCAAACTCTGTCAAAGAAACCCAAAGAGAAGCAAGCACCTCCTTTGAGCATCATTTCAGTCTCAGAACAGGTCCCTGAAAAGCTTACACCAGTCATCCTCCCTGAGGTAATTATCCCAGAGAGCAAAGAAGCAGAAATTCTCTCCTACTAAAATGACACAGTGGGGCAAGAGTGAACAGGCACTAGAGGCCTTGAGAGAGCCAAACCTATTCCAGGGAGCAAAAGAACTGAGTAGTGTCCTAACTGCTCCCGATTCAGACGCTTAACCTCCCTAGGTCTCAACCTCCCATCTGTATAAAATGACAAAAGTTGCACAAGGGCTTTACTTTCCCTTCCAAATTTCTGATGCATCTCTCCAACACAGATGCCCTTCTAACCATCCTACTGAATACTCGATTCACAGGTAAAACTCCCCAAAACCTGAATTAAATTGCTATAAAGTGGCACAGAAGCTGCAGGCAGAACACCAGGAGCAGGAGGGCACGTACCTGCTCAGACTCCTCATCGCTGATGTTGGTCCGGCCCAGCATGGTGGCCTTCACTGTGGACAGGATTTTGAGCTGGGTGCTTATAGTTGGGATTCGCTCACACACCTAAAAAGAAAATTTCATTTAGTATGTTTCTGTGTTTGTCTTACCCGCAAGCTCCTTAAGGGCAAACCTTATCCGCCTCTGTCCTTCCAGGGGCTGGCGTGCAGAAGGCACTCAGTAAATTAGTAGCGGGATCACACTTGTTTACTCCTAAGGATCCATATAGTCTCTTTGTTCAGAAATGGAAGCATTAAAATTCTTTCATTTGATTAGGAAATAAACTTTCCTGAAATCTTCCCCAAATACACATGTATATTTCCCTGCTATTTCTGTCCATTTTGAAGAGCCTCCTATGCCTGGCTCACCCACTTCTCTCTCTCTCATGCCTGGCTCACCCACTTCTCTCTCTCTCATGCCTGGCTCACCCACTTCTCTCCATCTCCCCTCCTCTCCCACACACACACACACACACACACACACACACACACACACACACACACACACACTCCTGAGTACCTGTAAGAGGTTGGTTCTAATCCGCTTATCTGTGCACTGCTTGGCAACCTCCTTGGCCAACCGAGTCACCTCATCTGAGGCCTTGGCGATGTCCTTGGCACATTGAATCAATGCCCGCTTGGTACCACTGCCCCCTCTTACCAGCCGAGACATCTCAGCCATTAGCAGAGCCATGCGCTTGGCTGCTGCAATGATGTCATTGCCCTAGAGAGAAACAGATATACAGTGTGAGCTCAGCCCACGCTCTGGCCAAGTCAGGGAAAGAAGTGGAAGCACAGAGAAGAGAGAAGGGAGCCGGCTGCTCTAGCAGCCCTCTGGGAAGGATGAGAAGAGGAGGAACGACTGTTCTTGAGTGAAATGGATAGCACAGGAGAATCAGACAAAAGAAGAGGGAACCAGGGCACTCGCCCTAGTGAGATAGAGAGTGAGAGAGACAGAGATCACCTGACTGAAATAGGAAGAACTGGATATTAGTCTGAAAGGGCGACATGTGCGCCCCAGGCATAGCACTAAACAAGCACTTAGCATGTCCAGGTTAATCATGTCAATCAAATGGGGACGGACCCAAGAAGTTGGTTAAACAGGCATTTTCCTTTCTAGAGGGGAAAGCAGTAGAGCTGGCCTGAGGGGAAAAATACAGAGGAGCCTTCCAGATGCTGAAATCATCCTCGTCATCCTCAGCCTTGTTATAAACAGCAGCCAAGGACTGTCACTGCTGAACTGGAATTTAGAACCCAAGTAACCGTTATCAGCCTTGATTTAAAAATTACATATTTTGTGACCTAGACTGCTCCTGCCCTCCCTCTACTGCCTTTGTTTGTCCTGTCAGCCTAAAGGAACATATTACTTCCATTTTTCACATTTAAAAAGGCCAAGAATCAATCCTCCAGTCCCCTCAGGTAAGTGGCTTCAATTAAAGAAATTTCCAGCTAAGAGGATGCTGGGGAGGCGTCAGGAAAATAAAAATCATGAGTCGAGCTGTAAATGGAACTCCCACTCCCAACTAATAGCAGTTTATCTGAGATTTGGCATTTTGCTTCATTAAAAGCCTCAGGGGTCATAATAAAGAAGTATACAAGTAATTTACTTTATGCCCTCAAAAGGCTTATCTTTTGGCTGAAAACTACCAGAAAACAACTGCATTGTTCAAAACTACCCAAAAGGCCAGGCCGTTCTCATTTTTCCCCTCATGCTGTTCAATGTCTACACGATGCAGTGAGGCACACAAACCATGCCACTGCCAGGCGCCCCGTGAGAGACGTCCCCAGGCACCAGGAAGTGGCTGATCACTGATGCTAGAAGGCGTGTAAGATCTCAGGCAGAGAGGACACAGGTATGGGAAGAAGTCACGAGAAGCGGGTATGTCAGCCAAGGCCGCCTGGGTCCACCTCTTCCAGGGCAGGCCTGGGGTCATTCTAGGACTTCACGACCTTGGTTAGAAGACAGTGTGGTGCCAGGGTTAGTTATCACCCATTACTCTTCAAGCCCTTTCTTCTTGCAACATGCCACCTTCAAAGGGGAAACAGTGGTCACCCCCCACCCCCACCCCCACACTAGCTTTGGTTCAGTCTCCAAGGCCAAAGCTCCACTGCCTGCCCTGCAGCCTTGAGCGCTCTCTGTTCCCCACTCCCACGCCTCCACGGAAGCCTGGACAAGCAGTCCATGAAGCCCCTTCCCTGTGGGTTCCCATTAAGGCCAGCATCTGCCACACAGCCAAGTGCAGGGCAGCAAGCAGCGCCCCTCCCCACCACCACCACCACCTCCCAGAGACCCTGCCATAGAAAACTCCTTCTCACCCTCATCAGCTCTGCAGAGCCATCAGTCAGTGAGAGGTCAGCAGGGGGCAGGGGGAGATACGCAAAGCTCAATGGTCAGGCCAGGTGACCTTTTAACGGTCTATGATGGTTCCTGACCTGCAAGTCACTGAGCAACGCATCGATGGCTTCCCAAGGGGTATCAGGTTACAATAGTGGCCACAAGGTCAGTAAGAACAGGAATCCTTTCAAAAAGTGACCCCGTCTCTCTCTACCCCTCCAACATAAATGCAACCCCATCAATCGGGCCTGAGCAGACCTTTCAGACTTGTGAAGCCAGTCCTAACACGGTGCAGACAGACAGACGCCCGCCCTGCCCAGACTCACAGGACCCGCACAGATCATGAGTGATGCAATGTGTCAAGGCTGCACGTGGCCGGATGCATATGGAGCAGCCCCAACTGGGGGTGCCAATCAGTACCTTACTAGACCACTTGGTAGCTTCCCGATGCAAGGACTGAGCCGCGGCCAGAATGGGCTGGTTGACCGGCTGATTGGATGGCATTAACAGCAGCTCAGGTTCGTAATCGTCTTCCATGTCCGGGGGGACAGGGAACCCAACAGCATCAGCCGCCTCTGCCTCTGCTACAACACCTATACCCACCTCAGCGGCTGCGGTACCCGGCTTTGACGATGGCAGGAAGGATGAGAAATGGGGAAAGTGTTAGTAAGAGCCGTCGGACGTGGGGAGCTGAGCTTCCGCTGTTTAGTCACCAAAGCCTGCCTAGGAAAGGAAAGAAGATGGCGTGCTCTCCAGGACCAGGAATCAAGCTCCACAAAGCAGGGAACTCAGTCTCCAGCAGTGGCCCAAGACCTCCCGTCCACAGTGAGCGAAGGAAAGAGACTCACCCCAGTGGCAAAGGGTTTCCAGAGAAATAGTTATACTAAGAAAGCAGGTGGCATTCCTTTTTCATCCACTTACTACCAAAATTAAACTTGCCAGGAGTAATTCTCAAGTCAGACTATTTTAGAGGAGCCAGACTACCAACAGTAGTAGCTCATTACCTTTCAAAGGAATCCAGAGAGAAAAAGCAAACGCAAGCACACACCTGCTGTGAACAGATCGAGGAGAACACCCTGCTGGCTCATTCGGACACTGTCCCGCCTCTCCGCACACAGGAAGGAATGTGGGTCAGCTCTGCAGCTGCCACACACATGATTACTTCCTTCAGGAGTTAGAAGTCCCAGAATTAAAAACAATCCATCAGAGGCAATGGATACCACACCAGGAAAGAGGCAAGAAAACAGACACAACGGTGAGTGAAGAGGAACTGATCAAGTGCCCCACCGCCACCCAGCTGGAAGGAGCCTCAAGGAGACGCCTTTTCCAGCTCCCCATCTCAGGGAAAAGCCACACTCCAGACCAGCTCTCTGTCCCCTCAAGGGCTTCGGAGACGATGCTTCCATGGTCTCATCGTGCATCCGCTGTTAGGACTGACTCAGAAAGCTGTTCTCTGGGTACAGCCTAAATCTCTCCTGTTGCAAAACAGGGTTCTCGCTCAACCCACACTCAATTTACATATTCCACAGATAAGATAATACATGGACTTAGCAACTCAGCCAGGCTGAGCTCAGAGGAGCCCCAAATTGGTGCCCATGATAGAACAGGACCCATGAGGGGGGAGAGGATGAATTTATTAATACCAGGGATGGGGATTCTGAAAGGCTGGGGGAATCAGGTGCTGAAAATAGCCTGGGGGGGGGGGGGGGGCGGCGGGGAACAAAAGGAATTGCCTCAGTGAAGCAGAACCACTTTTATATGAAGAACGGTGAACACGGATTGAGTCTATCAAACATCTCTAACCAAGAGGAAGTGGGAGTTTGTGGGGAATTTTCCTTAAGGTTGTTGTCACTCCTAAAAGTCTTCTCCTGCCCAGGAAACCTGACTCCAAAAGGTGACAACTAGTTGGAGGATTCGGGACAAACATGGGGTTCAGGTACCATCTCAATCCTTTGCCCTAAACTCTGTCTCCATCAGACTCACCCCCATGCCGTAGCAGAGAGGCCAGCTCACTGACGGTGGGGTTCAGAAAGACAGACTGACACACTCACACAGACCACCACCACCCCAAACACACACGGGTCTGTGAAGCAGCCCCTGACTTCACAGAGCTCAAGGTCACCAACGCTTGGTGCTACAAGCCTCCAGTGACAGTCCGGCCTAAGGACTTCTGGCCACAGGTGGCAAAGGGCAGTACCTGGGCCAATCCTGCCTGCCCCCTAAGTTTTATCTTTATCTTTACAATTCAAGTATACTTTATGTTATGCTGTTTAATGCAATGAAATTTAAATGCCCTTTAAAATCTTGGAGGAAAACCAGCCTTCGCTGTCACCCCTCCCCGTGCATGGCACTCTGGCCCGAGGGGTGTGCACACCCCAGCTGGAGAAAGACGATTATAAATAATTCCACAGGTCAGGTCCAACACCAGCAAGATCGTCACTCGTTCTCAGAACCTGGGCTCAGAGCTAACAGTTCAGAAAAATACAGTTATAAAACCAATGTCAATTTCCCAGCCTGAAAAAAAACCCAAGATTGGCCACATGTGCAGGAAGACCCTGGGGAACTACATTCAATACAAAAGCTTAAGATCTGAGGGTGTGAACAGAAGAAAGGCAAACAGATGGTGGGAATAAAGATCTAGGGTCATATCAGAAACAGTGGAGAGCTGAGTTAGAACTACATTTCACTGCAAGGTTAGCAATAGCTTTTAGCTCTTATTTAGAAAAGCTACCGCTCACTTTTCATCACCCACATTAATATTTATACTTTCAGATTTGTTGAGCTAGAGTTAGCCTGGCACTGTCTTGAGTTGAGGAGTAAGATGATTCTGAGAAAAGGAAAAAGTACATGGCTTCTAAAACACAATCTACCTGCTTATGTGAAAAAATAGAAGGAAAATGTACACATTTCATCTAGCCATAGCAGAGCCCACAGAAGACAGGTGCATGTTTGGGGAGCTGATAATTAGCAAAAGAGCATCGAAAAACATTCAGAAATCCCAAGAAAGAAAAGCAATTTCAAAAGACCCCAAACGTCCAGTGTCTGACACCTGACACTCTAATGGACAGAACCCTGTTCTCACACCACAGGTGCTAGAAGGAGAAACCATCAAGCACCAGGACCATCTAATTAAACCACACCTAAGAAGAGTATCATGCCATTGGCAACAAAAGAAACCAACCCAGAGAAAGGGGGTGACTTTCCAAACAGACTCTTCTTCCGGGGTGTCTGTTATGCATGGTTCTTCGTCCTTTCTCAACAACAAAAAAGCTTCGTTACTTACCTTGCTGGACCATTTGCGAGCTTCATCATGGAGCTGCCTGGCAGCCATCATCATTGGCTGGTTAATCACCTCCCCAGCTTTCTGCTCAGGGAACTCTTCATCCTTCTCCTCCGGTGGTGGGGGCCTGGGCGGAGGGACCTCACCCTCAGGCAGAGGTGGTTTGGGAGGAGCAAGCTCATCTGTCAGCTAAGAGAGGATGACCAGGTTGTAAGTAAAGCCCTAGAACAACTGCCCCCTAGAAACCTTTCCTTTCCTCTAGATAGCACCCTCAGAAAAGCCATCCACATTCACTCCATATAAGACCACCCATACTGAGCACAGGGACCATCTGCTTCAATCTCAACAGAAACATATTTTCTTCCTTTTTTTCTCCACAAAAAGCTACGGTTCTGGCCATACCCCATGCACAGCGCCACCAGATCAAGGATTCTTAAAGAAGATCTAAGTTCTGGGCCTGACTCTGTTAAGAGGCAGCTGCACAGGCACATAACCTCTCTGACAATGAGGGGGAGCTATGCCAAAGGACCTCTAAGATCTGGATTCTAAGTATCATGACTCTAGTGATCACATAAGAAGCCATCCCAGGATAGCCCTCTCTCTAGCCCTAACCTTACCCACCCACAGCCCGGCTGGAAAGCATCAAATGAAGCACTGGAGGCCAGGGAAGCACTGCTCCTTAGCTATGAGCCCAATGCCCCAATTCCCTCCTCAACCAACTTAGAAACTGGCATCTTTTACTGACATTAAACATGGGAAAGTAAATCAAGGAGAGTAAATCAAAGTATTGCCTGGAGAAGCTATTCCCGAGGTCAAGCTATTTCCAATACTGTTAGAGTAAATGTCTAAAAATAATCACTATTTCTGATTCTAGGACTTGTATCTGCACGATATTGCACAGCTAGCCTCCTCCTAAACCATTCACCTATCAAAGAATAATAAGTTCACAGTACTTTGGAGCGGGCATCAAAAGATTTTAAATTATAGTTGGGGGAAAAAAATTAAAATATTTAAAAAAAAAGATTGTATTAATTTTGTTACTTAAAAAAAAGTCAAGTAAAGGAAAGATGAACCTCCATAAGATTCGAACCACCTCTGTGTTGCCGTTATCCCCTGGGAACACAGAAAACCTCACCACCAGCTGTGCAGGTCATGTCCCGACTCCTCACTGACTCCTCACCCATCACAGCCACACGCACCAAAGCCAGCTCCTTTGCTGAAGACACTCCTCATCATAGCAGGCCACACCCCAGGCCCCCACCTACCCAGCACACCCCATGCAGAAGCATTGGGGTAGGACTCCACCAGAGTTAGGGATGAAAACCAAGTTGTGGCTCTGACTAAGCTTTCAGGAAAAACTAAACAAAGGCACCTGGCGACTGAGGCTCCAGGACACAGCCTACACTTTTCTCTTGCTACAGCTCTGCACCCTGGGGCTCGAGTCTCCCCATCTCTCCGAATTTACTTACGCGGAGCTGTTCAAGGTCTGGCGGAGGCGGCGGGAAGTCAGGCTCCTGAGGTTGGAAGGCTTCTCTGACCTTGGCCACGGCTCCCAGGATCCGATATCCCGAGTCCAGGAAGCTCTTTTGCAGGCCTAAACACAAGACGGCCTCACTGTCAGCTGGCCAGGTCAGTGCCCTGGAGCACTGTCTGTCCAGCTGAAGAACAGGTTTCCGTTAACAAAAGCTGGATGTGAAGCTGCCAGTAAGCATCGCGGGCAGGGACTGAAGGAGGTTGGTGAGAGCAAGACAGGTAAAGACAGGTACCCTGGGGCCTGCAAAGCATCTGACACATCCCAAAACAGCTGGGCCCTGCACCAGGCGGCATGCCTTCTTGCCTGTACAACTAGCGAGACTAGTGGGACATTCCTGGCCACAAATGCTTCGGGCTCAGCTGGTGCTCATCACTTCTTTTATGATAAAGCAGTCAGGAGATAAGCCTGCCCAGCTCGAAGCAGGGGAGATGTCAGTGTCAGATTGGGAATCCATTCCCTGGAGTACTTCTCACCTTTCTTGCTACTCCTTTGCTCTACTTGGCATTCAGCCTATTAACCCGTATGTTGAGCTGCCACTCCTACTGCGTCCAGTTACTTGGAATTCAGGAGTCTACTCAAAACTATTAGAAACTCCAGTTAGGACCCTGAGCATGTCCTCAGTGATGGCGGGATGAAGATGCTGGAAAGACTCTGCCTGGGCTCGGGATGGACGGGCGGCTCCTCCCTCCCACTCTCTCCCACTGACGGGTTTCCACTCACCGACCAGGCTAAAAACGCTGGATGCTCACAAGAAAAACTCAGCTAAGGAAAACCCAGATTTCTGGGTGTAAAGCCAGGAGACCCATCGGTCAATGTAAGCCCTCCAGATCTGACAGAAACAAATACTGTTTTACCAAGAAAAAGCATTTTAAGAAAAGCAGAGAGAAGTGATGCCAGTTACGTAAGCTAAACAGGTGGTAGATTGGTTATCATGCATTCTTTGAGAAATTTCCAAATGAATGACTAAACAGGGCCAGAAGCTACATTAGTCAGACAACATTAGAAAGTACGGAGACGTAGGTCCAGAGAAACTTAACTTACAACAAATATGCCAGTATGGCAGAGCATAGTCTGTCCCATGTTATTTTGGACAGAGGATTAATCTAGCATTCACAAGCTAAGTGTCGTTTTTGCTCCCAGGCTTTGCATGCAGTGCTTATGGGATGCACATTCTCTCACCACCCCATTAGCTTCCTAACTTCTCAGCGGAGATGAGCCACACCACACACTGCTTACCAGGGTCAGAAATGTTTCCAGCCACAGCCTTTGCGTCCATCACCATCGGGGAGATGGTTTTGCTAAGTTCGTCAGAAGCGGCTTTCACAGCCTCACGGAACTTGGGGTCTTCAGAGTTCTCTACCTCCCTCTTAGCCACCAGTAGGATCCGGTTGGCCCGGCGAGCGATGCTGGTTGCCCCAGCAACGAGCATCTGAGGCTGAATATTGGCCATGGCTACTTTACACTTGTCCAGGTCTTTTTTAATTGCTTCTTCAGAAGCATCCAACAGAGATTTGGTGTCGATGGCTTCGTCCACCAGCCCTGTCAGGAGAACAGAAATGGAATTTAGTTCCCACTTTAAAAGAACAGAGACTCCAAAACCCTGTTGTCCAAGGTTCTCAGTTAAAAGTACAATACCCAGAATTCTCTTTCAGCTCAAAGTTCTTCTTTGGCGATCAAAAGCTTCCAGGTGAATACCGCAGTTAAAAAACGTGAAGATGCAGCCCAGGCGGCCACAGACACTCACAGCATTTACACCAACCGTGGTACATGCCACCTTCTAGCCACCAGACAACCAGAAATGCAACGGCATCGGGAGGAAACAAGGATTGCGTCTGAAACCTTCACCGCATTATCTGTTAATAACATTTTCTCCTTCCCATCTCACTCCCCAGCCACCTGTCGCCTGTTGGCAGCTTGCAGTACCCAAGACAAGCCACGCGGAGGATTCCAGTAACCCTAACAGCCTGCTTCTTGTTTCTGGTACCTCTCTTCAGGCCCCTCAGGAGCTCCACTTTCATGTCTGACTGCGATGGACCCTTGTCGCAGCAGGTTCTGCAGGAGAGCTGAGGAGCCTACA
This sequence comes from Hipposideros armiger, assembly GCF_001890085.2. Taxonomy (NCBI): domain Eukaryota; kingdom Metazoa; phylum Chordata; class Mammalia; order Chiroptera; family Hipposideridae; genus Hipposideros; species Hipposideros armiger. Next base: position 6,468,587 of record NW_017731365.1, on the reverse strand, counting down.
TTCCTCGTTTCTTCCTTCTTCTCTCCCTCCCTTCACAGAGAATGAAGATGATTCCAGGGGCCACTTCAGCCGCACAGACACGGGTTTTCTCCTTTTTTTAAAAAAACTACGTAGTTGATAAGTTGGAGGAAACTCTGAGACAAGTTGTATTAAATGGTAGCTATTGTGGTTCCTTGAAATGTGAACCCACTGAAAATGACAGGGACACTTACTGTATCCACAAACACCGCCTCCCAGCCTCTGAAACCAAACTCTGGCTCAGGCTGAGCAAAGACACTATTCAAAGAGAAGATAGGAGCTGTAACAATAAACATCACACCGGGAGGGCGGCATTAAAATAAAAGAGACTCAGAGAGTCTCTCTTGGACAAAGTTGCAAGGCTTGAATGAGAAGCCGCTGCTGCTCAGCAGCCTTAATCAGGGCCAAGTACACTGTCAAGCACATGACCGTCCCTTTATCCAATTACAGCTGAGTAACAGAGCCGGTCCTGCTCGGGTTTCTCAAAACGCACTCCTCGCAGATTAGACAAGTACTCTGCACACAACCCTACCTGTCATTTTTTCAACATTATCGATCCACTGGTTCTTCATGGTCTCAAAATGTTCATAAGCGGCCTGGTTTCCGGGATTCCTAAGTAGGATGCGAGCAGCAGAGACGACCTGGCAATTACACAACAACCTTTAAACACCTGAGCACCCTCCCACTCAAATACAAAAACCTTTAGGGAAGCTTTCTCCTCTCTACCTACAGATGGCACCATAAAGCCAAAAACCGGCAAGTCTCTTTTCAGACTGAATACATTATTAGGCTTGGTCTCATAAACAGCTCCCCAGGATGAGCCCCAGCAAAAGGTTTTCCGGTCACAGCCTGATATTAAGAAGGTAAAAGAGTGACCAAGTAAATGGGTGTTTACGTGACACATCAGAGTATACACAAAACGGACACATGAAAGCCCTTGGTGTCAAATTTTCCATCTTAAAAAGCACCATGTTTTCAAGATACTAACAATTACTAAAAGTGCTTTCACAACTATTATCTTATTGAATCCTCATGACAACACTGTGACAGAGACAGAAGAAGTAATTTATCCATTTTACAGCTGCAAAAAGCAAGACTCAGAAAATTTAAGCAACTTGTGCTCAAGAGCTCCCACCTGGGGAAGGAACTAATATTTATTGAGTATTTGGTAAGTTACAGGCTATACGTTCATCGTCTTAATCCTCATAACAATCCATAGGAAGAAATTATCTCCATTTTACAGATGAGGAAACTCAAGTCCAAATCTGTCTCCAAAGTCCACAGTTGGTGACTTTTTTTTTCAATTATAGTTGACATTCAATATTATTTTATATTAGTTTCAGATATATAGCATAGTGATTAGACATTTATATAATTTACGAAGTGATCCACCGATTGAGTACCCACCTGACACCATACACAGTTATTACCATATTATTGGTTATATTCCCCATACTGTATTTCACATCCCCATGGCTATTTTGTGACTACCAATTTGTACTTCTTAATCCCTTCATCTTTCTCTCCCAGCCCCACAACCCCCCACCAGTCTGGCAACCATCATCTATATATGGCAACCATCATCTATCTATAAGTCTGTTTCTGTTTTGTTTGTTCGTTTATTTTGCTCTTTAGATTCCACATGTAAATGAAATCATATGGTATTTGTCTTTCTCTGTCTAACTTACGTCTAGTTTCCTGTTTCTCTTTTTTAGAAATCTTAGTTGTATACAGAAATTCTATGTTTTATATTCCATGTTTAAAGGAAGTTTTCAAAGAAAGTTAAAAGTTCATATTTTATGAAAGTCTTTTTTTTTAAGTTGCACAAGTGTCACTTTTCAAGAGTGTGGAACTTATTAACATGCAACATGGGCAAAAGTTGAACAATTAAAAGACATGCTTATTTCCCTGTCTCTCCCTGCAAGCTCCCACCAGAGCCAGTGTCATAGATTTGTAAAAGCCCAGCACAGCTCCTACTGTATCATAGGCACTCAGTAAATATCTGCTGAGTAAATGAATGAAAAAATAATGAATTTTCTATAATTTAATTAGAACAAAAAAATATACAAACTTCACACTCAATGATATTGAACTGATATTTTTAAGAACACCTATTAGAACTTTAAATCTTGTCCAATTTTTCTCTTTTGTTCCCACTCTGTCGGTATAGTGTTCACAGCATACTAGCTATATCTTGGTTATAGAATTAAGTAAAAACAAAGAAAACAAGTTATGGACACAAATAAATTTCTTTAAAATTCCCTCAAAGGTATGTGGGAAAAGGCATAGCTCTAAAACCAAAACAAAGTAAGCTGTCAAGATTATCTAAATACAGTAAAACCTTGGATTGTGAGTAACTTGGTTTGCGAGTGTTCCGCAAGACGAGCAAACATTTCTAAATACACTTTAATGTAGTAAATGAGCGATGTCTTACAATATGAGTAGTTTGTTTCTGGAATGAATTATGCTCGCAAGCCAAGGTATTACTGTACTTCCTTAAAAGTGGGGGGGTGGGGGAGTGGGGCAGGGAGGAGTGTGCTGGAGAGGGTTGGCTTTACTAGTTTTTTCTACCTTCAAAACTTAACTATTATCATTGTAAAAAATTCAAACAATACAGAAACAATTTTGACACTATGGGTATGTATGGGGTTTTTTTTCATGACATTTTACAGTACATATTCGAAACTGTATAGAAACTGTTCTGTAATTAACCTTCCTGACTGAATACTAGGTGGTGAGTATTGAAATGATGAAAAGTGAGCAAAACTCCACCTGGGGTGTGAGTTCTCGGGCTGTCTTCACTGATGCCTGGATGCCTTCCACCGTTGGTTTATTAGCAGTTCCAACAGCAGCCGCTTTCTCCGCGGTGGCACCAAGCCTTCCTGAATGGTTCTCAAAGTTAGCTGCCCTCTCATCAAACACCTTGAGGAAAAAACAAAGACAGTAAGAAAATTTACTTCCATAAAATGTTTCAGGCAGCCTCTGAAAAAGTCTCTCTTTCAACAGAGGCAGCAACTGCTCAAACAAAGACTTCAGAGATGATATATCGAATCCTGGTTAATAAGACAACCTATGCCTAGTCTTGGCCCTGCTGTATCTCCTCAGGGGGTTGGCCATAGCATCATGTGTGTGATGGTGGGTGCACGCACACGCACATACACCCTTTGATTTCAGTTCAACCAGCACTTACCAATGGCACACAGGGCATACGGCGCTGTGTTGTCTATAATAAGGAGTTCAAAGAATGTGGAGACTTAAATAAGCCCCATTCTCAAAAGGCTTGTTCCCTAGTTTAAAGAAGACAGACAAACCCACTCCAGGCTCCAGTATACGTGGCTGAGTACGTTAAAAGCCAAGAATATCCACATAGCTCCAGCATCCTCGGGGCAGCATCCCTCATGCAACCCATTACCATGAATGTTGTAAAAACTGCCCCTGGCCTCGATGGGACAGAAATGATAACGGATGCCCACACTCAGGCCTGACACAATGGTAAGGATGGCTGACTTTTATTATCTCAAATGCTAAACCATCTACTGAGTAGTTCATTCAGCTCTCACATTTTTTAAATGTTAACTTTTCTTTTGACGTAGCTATTATACATGGTTATATACCATAAAGGGGAGGATTTAACTAGATAAAAATGACAAAAGCTCTTTTGTAATTTGTTTGGATAACACTATGGGGATTGATGCTTGGAAAAGCAAGGTGCTGGGTCAGGTTTATACTACATACAGAGCATGTCAGAAATTGCCTGGCAGAATCCATCTCTTCTTTGCCTCTCCCTGAGGGTCTACCTACCCATACCTGGAGACCAGGTCTGGTCCTGGCAGACAATCCATAAAAGTCCCTTGGTTCAACAGCAGGCTCCCATGTCATGGCCAAGGTTCTGAGTTTACCCATTCTGGCCTCTTGTTTGGATTCAGCTACCTGAGTTCTTGCCACTTATGCTCGGCATCTCTGTCTAAATCTCTGATCTCCTAGTCCCCTTCGCCTGGCTTCAGTTCTCATTTCTTTCCTTGGCTGGTCTCCCACACTCAGGACCTACTGGGCTTTTGCCTACCTTGGTTTATCATCTCAACCCCAGCCCATATCTGCTGTTCCCTCTGATTAAACTGATTGCTTAGCTTACTGTTCTTGTTACTCAATCAAAATTTATTGAGCACCTACTATGTGCCAGACCCTGAAGTGAGTGATGAAGATACAAAAATGAATAAGACAAAATTTCTGCATCTCAAGGAGTACACATCCTAGTGAGGTTAAAAAAAAAAAAAATGACCCAGAAACAGACATTTATAATAGAGTGTGCTATAGACTGATATCATGGGAGCAAAAGGAAAGGCATTTTACCTAACCAGGAAGTAAAGGATAATGGAACAAAGGAATTAAATGAAAAAGAAAGAGAAGATCATTAGGTAGAGAGACAGAAAGAACAAAAACATGGAAGGAAGGACAGAATACGCAGAAAACTATAAGCAATTAGGCATTACTGGGCCATGAATGGGGAGAGACAGATTTGTAGGAAACAGGTATAGAGAGAGGGTTAGAAGCCAGATCACAGAGCTCTGGCTTTCTCCTATGTGAAAGGGAAGGCCCAATGAAGGGTTTAAGCAAGAAAGTATCAGGATCAGATCTGTATTTTTATTTTATTGGTAGCCTAGTGACATTCAGAGAAGACCAACCACAGATGAGCAGTCACACAGGAAGCAGGGAACTAGGTAGAACAGAGCTGTGGCAACATGAATGGGAAATGGAATGAAGTCAAATTTAGTTGCCTTAATTTACTGGTATGGGAAGATGAAGGGAACAGTCAATGGCGACTCGCAAATTTCAAAAAGAGGGAGAGCAGTTGAAGGATAACATGTGCTGAGGCACCTTTGAAACATCTAGCTGGAGAGGACCAGCAGACAAATGGATTTACTAGTCTGAAACTCACAGACGTCTGGAATAAAAAAATAGCAAGTCATCCCAGCCTAAGGGGACCGACCATGAGCTGAACTGCCCAGTAACTGAGGATAGTAACTGGGGGTCCCTAACAAATAAGAATAACACAAACCTACACCCACCGGTTCTATTGGGTTGTCGGGAAAGTCATGACGTATTTTTCTGTGTTTTTCAATGCAAAAATGTGTCATGACTTTCCTGACAACCCAATACATGGTCTTGGGTGCCAGATCCAACTGGTTATCTTTGCTGCCAGTAATAGAGAGGCTGGAAAACCAAATACTTGCTTTCCTACATTCCTTTACATCTGGGGTAGCCATGTGACAAAGTTCTAGCCAATGAGACATAAGCAAAAGTCTCCTGGAAGATTTCTGGGAAAGTCTTTACTTTCACTCATTTATTCAATACCAGCGATGTGCCAGGCATTGTTCTAAGAACTGGGAATAAACTGAATACAAAACAAAATGGAAATGTCATGCTAATGTGAGGGAGACAAAACATGGAATTTCACGCTAATGTGACAAACAAAAAATGAGGTAAACATGTCAAATGTTGATCAATGCTAAGGAGAAAAGTAGGACATGGAGATTAGGAAATCCCTGGGAGTGGAAGTGGGGTTGCTACCATAGGTGATAACCCGAAAGTGACATTTCAGTAGAAAGTCAAAAAAAAAAATGAGTGAATAATACATACTGTCATCTACGGGAAGACCAGAGAGAACAAGTACAAAGGCCCCAAGGTTAGAACATGCAAACAGAAACAAGGAATACGGGGAATACAATGCAAGGAGGTAAAAGCAGGCAGAAGAACATGGGGAGAGTGGTTCCACGTGAGATCAGAGTGGATGGGGGCAGATGCGGTGGTGCTGAAGCCACTTGTACCACTCACACCAGCTTGCCAGAGCCAAGTGTGCCCCTCTTTTCCCAGCTCTGCTTTCAGTGACTTCATATTCAAACAGACATGACGGGAGTATTTACATCACGGAAATCAACAAACGTTACACATTAGGGCTTTTTGTTTGGGGGTTCTTTTTCCTGGAGAACTGGTCTGCTGTCCTTTCTGAGGACTCTGGCTTCACTCTGGGTCAGGGAAGAGTCATCAGAAGGGTTTGAGTAGAAGAATGACACAAATGATTTAAAAGGATCGCGCTGACTCCTGTGTTGAGAATAAAGTGCCCTAATAAAGGGACAGCAGTGACTAGAGTACCCCCATCCCTCATTTCTTACTGCCTTGAACACGATGCCTAGGGCTGCAGCAGCCATCTCACACCATGAGGAAAAGACCAAGAAAAATCAGAGAGATGCCAGCTTTACTGGTGTCAAGCTGCTGAACCAACGCCAAGGCTACCTACCTCCAGGTTTCCTTCTGTGTGAGGAAAATAAAACCCATCTGTTTTCATCTTTGATGGTCAGATCTTGCAGCTAAAGACAGTCTTAACTGATAAACTTGGTGACTAAAAGAAGAGGTGGCAGGGCCTTCCCTCTTCTATGCTTTCATCTTTCATCCACAGTATCCCAACCACTGCCCTTGATGTACACAGTAATCACATTTTACCTTTACAAACAAATAATCAATAAATAAGTGTGTGTGTGTGTGTGTGTGTGTGTGTGTGTGTGTGTGTTTGTGCGCGCGTGCGCGCATGTGTGCGTGTTTGACCAACCGAAGAAATGGAAGGCCTCAGACACCTACCTCTTCCCTATTAGGTGCATCAGGAGGGGCGGTGGCCGCCACTGCCAACAGCTTGATGGGCGTTGTGGTGTCACTGAAAACATCTGACACCTCCTGAGTCATGGCCTCCTGCATCTGGGCTTTCAGATCCTTAAAAACATTGTTCACAAATGAAAATTTCCAAAACTATCTAAAAAGCACATCTGCCACAGTCCTCATTTCACTGACACATTCATCCATTAGGTCAGTCTTTCAGTCAATAAATATCTGTGGAGTATCAACTATGTACAAAGCACTGAGTTGGCATGGAACAGGTGTAAGATAGGAATCCTGCCTTCCAAGTGATTGGTGTCCCGTAAAAGAGGTAAAACATGACCCACATTTCCTTAGAGACTGTTCCACCCAATCGAGAAATCTTACTTCCTTTCTTGATGACCTCCAAGAAATGATACTGAGACTGAGAATCATGGGGTTGAGCCCAAAGGAGGCCCTGAGGGAGACAGAGTTCCTCACCGTTCCCAGTGCCGGAAGGGCCTGATACTAACCACGATAACTGTAAGGATTGTTTGCTAGAGGCAGTGCCAAACTTCTAAGCATTTTCTTATACGAAGAAGAAAGAAATCAAGAATGGGAATTCTTTTTTTAATACATATTTTTTTCCATTGAGATTCTAGAAAAATGTGGTAACCAATGTATATATCCGTTTCTTACCATGGGTCTAAAGAAAAGAATTCTTAGAAGTCCTCAAAAACTTTTTCTTTTTTAAAGATTTTTATTGGGGTATTGGAGGGATGGGAACAGTGCTGGGGAATTGGGGGAAGGGGAATAGACAAGTTGCTGTTGTTTTGTTCTTCAGTCTAGTTGTGGAGGACGT
>NW_017731365.1:6437930-6459853 GCF_001890085.2 Hipposideros armiger | reverse complement strand
AACTTGGGCCAGTGAAGCAACGTCCTCCACAACTAGACTGAAGAACAAAAGGACAGCAACTTGTCTGTTCCCCTTCCCCCAATTCTCCAGCGCTATTCCTATCCCCCAATTCCCCAATAAAAATCTTTTAAAAAAAAGCCCTCCCTAGTTTTTCAATCACAGTAAGCATATGAAATGTAATGACATGTGCTCCTGAATTCTACCTTTAAGGAGTCTTGGAGCTGAGACGCCAGTGCTCTCGCCTGAGGACTCTCCCCTTCCCCTCTGGCAGCCAGGTCAGCCAGCTGGGCTGTCAGCTGGTCCACTCGATCACACTTCGCAAGAAGATCTTGGCGATAAGGTCCCATCATGACATTAGCCAGACGATGCCCTTCGGCCACAAGCCCCCGGATGGCAGCCTGACCTGGACCAAGAGGAAAACACTAGAAGTCACAAAGGCCTAGAGAAGAAAGCAACTGCAGTGCGATTTGGTAAGTTGTTTGTTTTTTAATAATAATATTTAGTGGAGTTTTATTTCCCCTTGACAATAGAAAAAAATGGGGAAATACAGAAAAGTATAAATAACAGAGAAACTACCCATAATTTCATCACTCAGAGGTTGATATAGTTGAACATTTCCTTCCAGTCTTTTTTAAAGCATTGCATGTTCCTATACACATACATTTCTCTTTCGTAAAAATTGAATCATATGATAATTTTTTTTCCTTGCTTCTTTTTATTTAACATGAGCATTTTTCCACAGTATTAAATATTCTTCAAAACTCACGATGTAAAATCTATGTAATATTTGATAACATTAACCATAATTATTTGGCCATTTACTTATTATTTAGCATTTACTCTGTTTACATACACTCTTTTTTTTAAATTTCACAGTGTGTTGTCTATTTAGATAATACTGAGGCTTATATTCTGCTCCTCCCCCCACCAAAAAGTATGTTGAAATCCTAACTCCTGGCACCCACAAATGTGACTTCACATGGAGATAGAGTATTTGTAGATGTAATTAGTATGTAGATGAGTTTATACTAGAGTAGAATGGGCCCTTAATCCAATAGGACTCTTGTCCTTTTAAAAAGTGAAGAGATACAGAGATAGATATGCAGAGAAGAGAACACCACGTCAGGATACACACACACATACACACACACACACACACACACACACACACACACACACACAGAGGAAAGACAACCACGTATGGCAGAGTCAAAGAATGGAGTTATGCAACTAAGGTTGCTGCAGGGTTACCAGCAACCACCAGAAGCTAGGAGAGAGGCATAAAACAGGTTCTTCCTCTGAGCCCCCAAAAAGGACCCAGCTAGCTAACACCTTGATTTTGAAATCCAGAAATATGAGAGAAGAAATTTCTGTGACTTTAAGCCACACATTTTGTTATGCCAGCCCTCGGAAACTAATACAGACAGTGGTATAACAGTGGTAATCAAGATAGACAGTGAAGACCCAGGATTCTGCATTTTTAATATACACTAGATCATTCTGAGGCAGGTGTCTGTGAGAAATCCTTTGAGGAACTCTGCTCTACTCTGTCACATCCCCCATTATTCTCCCTATTACTCAATAGTCAGAAAATATATTTTAACACGCATTATCCTGGTAATTAATTTCTTCTTATGAGGGTTTGTTTCCTGAAAAAAGGACCTATGATAGGATAATTCACAGCTGAGTAACTTAAAACCATATATTTAACAAGCTTTGGGAGACAAAGATAAAGAATGAACTTAAGAAGGCATCTTATAAATAGTGTTCTGTTTTTCCTTTTACTAACAACACACTCAGTAAAATAGAGGTGATATTTAATGATAGTTTATACGATGACTAATTATAGTACATTATATTATACTATTAAATTTTATTGACTTTAATTTACTTTAGAGTTTTAACAACATACTTATGAATTATTTTACATTTTAAAGTTAATGTGAATTCTGAGAGGTACTTTATAATGTACTCAGTGTTCTACGACTATTTCAGGACTTTCTAATATTGTAACAGTGCTGTCACTGCTGCCTGTCATATCCCTCTATCAGAATTTTCTTCCCAGGTCCCACTCAAGTCAGAGATATAGTAACTACAGCACTTAAGACTCAGTAAAGCTTTGGATAACATCTGTTTAAGGTATTCAATAAAGTGAACGGGTAATTCTTATCACTTAATCTTCTGCTCCTACCTCCCCTAACTTTTTATCGTCTTAACTCATTCTAACATTTTACAAATACCTATATTATCATCCTCCTTTATATATATCTAACCTTCCCTATTCATAGAGCTTACTGCAATATAATTTTATAACGCCCTCCCCTACTCAAGGATGTTCACATTCTGTTATACACTCTTGTAACTCCTTGGAAACATCTCTAATTATTTCTCAGACTAAATTCCTAGACGTCAAATTGCTGAGTCAATGGGTATGAACTTTTTTAAAGCTCTTGACACATAATCCCAAATTGCCATTCAGAAAGTTTGGTATTACCAATTTATTCCTCCACTAGTAAATTTTATGTCTGCCTGATTCCCCAACACTGGGAATCATCAATTAAAAAATGTATCTTTTTTATCCAGTGAATACAGCAAATGAAGTTAAGTAGTTCTTTCAGCTTCAGCAGGCTTGCTATCATAATACAACCTACATTCCTATAGATTCATTCCTAAGATCTCCCAAAAGAGAAAATTTTAGGTTATCAATTCGACTAGTGACTGCGTGGTACAGGAGCCCTCCCAACTGAAAATAACGTTGGTAGTTAAGAGCCTTTTACTTCTTTTCAAAAATTATATTCAACTGGGTACTTTCTAAGGACTGTAATAACTGAGCTACAATAGAATGGAAGTACACATAGACTAGAATTAGTTCAAAATTTCAATTCCAACCTAAGGACCTTTCCATTTGCCCACAGTAAAATCATTTATTCACTAATACCTCTTGATTAAACCACAGAAATCTCCCTTGCTATGTGTAGAAATGGAGTCACGCTGTAGAAGGCCTCACTCACCAGTGGTTGAAGTGCCCCCTCTGCGCCTAATTAAAGATGATACAGGATCCCTACCAACAACTCACTTGTTTTCACTGAGCCCAGTTCAATGAGGGTCAAGTTCACGGCCGTCGCCCTTACCGACTCCCCGGTCATCCACTGTGGGATTATCAATCCAGCGATGCGCTTGCTCAATCTTGCCTTCAAGGTGGACAGCGGCTTTGGCAGGTCTGCTGTTGGCCACAGCCCTGTTGGTTTTGGTCTGCAGGTTCTGCAGGGCCGTGGCCACCTGTTTGGCCAATGCTCGGGCCTCTGGGGAGTCTCCTTTCCCCCTGCAGAGAAAACAACACACAGAGACGATTTACATGGAGATGACTTAATAGCTGATACAAATGCTAATGGATGTCAAATTGCTAATGATTATTATTAATTTGGTTTGAAAGAAGAGTAGTTTATCCACTTGGCCCTTAAATAAGAAATAAGTAACTTAAATTCAGATAGCTTTCCCAGCTAAGACATTACATATGAGTTTGGAGCAGCCTAGCTCAATCAATCTCAACCATCTGGTAAGCTGAGATCAATCATCACTCAGTTTAGCTGACCTCTCAGCCTGCCACCTCTGAAAACACTAGTTTCCTCAGGAACTAGGTGGGCCCAAGTAGCCATATTTCTTGTGTAGCAGTGGTTGAAGTAGTTATAGTAAAACTAGTTGTAGTTATTTAAAAACAAACAAACAAACAAACAAACAAACAAAACAAAAACATATAAAATATAGTTTGTGGGGCAGCCGGTTGGCTCAGATGGTTACAGCACAGGCTCTTGGCGCCAAGGTTGCCAGTTCGATTCCTGCATGGGCTGGTGAGCTGCACCCTTCACAACTAGACTGAAAGACAACAGCTTGACATGGAGCTCAACTGCTGGTGGGCAGCCAGTTGGCTCAGTTGGTTGGAGCATGATGCTCGTAGCACTGTGGTTGCTAGTTCGATTCCCACATGGGTCGGTGGGCTGCGCCCTTCACAACTAGATTGAAAACAACTTAACTTGGAGCCGATGAGTTCTGGATAAAGCGCACTGTTCTCCAATAAATTTAAAAACAAAACAAAACAGTTTGCTGTAAAACAGTATGCCTTGTTACACCGGCAGCAGCTTCACACATCTTCTGTTTACTGCATCTCTTGATGGCATCATTTCTTCTTGGGCTTGATTGAATCTCATGTTATTGGGTTGTCGGAAAAGTCATGATGCATTTTTGCAACGAAAAACATAGAAAAAATACGTCATAACTTTTCCAACAACCTAATATTTTGCACAGTAACATGCTCTATAGGCTTGTAGCTTAGGAGCAATAAATAGGCTCAAATCACCTGGCAATGCATTTCTCAGAATGAATCCCCATCGTTATGCATGACATGACTGTACATGTGTATGTGTACATTTGTATATGTACATATATATGTGATACAGTAATAAGTAATAATGATGAGTGACCACACATGAAGATCTGCTATTATCATCATTACCATGAATTCTCTATTATTAACCAACACTAATGAGTGTCTGCTATGTACATAGATGCACCTGTGTTAGGGTGCTAAGAATATAGAATCTCCATTTTGAGTATTTTAAAATCTAATGAATCTAAACAGACTATAATAATGGGCTAATATTAATGAACACAGACATAACTATATAGACATTTTCTTTTACAAATGTCAAACTATACAACTTCTCAACCTAAATACGGCAAAATGTGGGCCTCAAACAGAGATCCCCAAAGGTTGAGCTTGATGTACAATCAAATTTCAGCCGTTACTTCAGTAGCTCTCGGTCACCACAGCCTCCTGCCTAAAGTATATCCACCCTGCTCCCCCTCATTTTCTATTTCATGATTTGAGATGCAGAAGTTGGCTTTCCTAGCCAAACTGCCCTCTTAGTCAGTATAAGACTTGAGAGGGCCAGCCGAGTGGCGCGATGGTTAAGAACTCGCTTGGGATGCCAGAGGGCCCCGGTTCGGATCCCACATATGAGGGCCAGTGACACTGCCCTCCACAGCTAAGATGCTGAACAACGGCTCAACCTGGAGCTGGGCTGCTGTGAGTCGCCGGCGACGGCGTGGGCTGCAGTCCCTGTGGCAGTGGGTTGCCATGGGCTACCGTGTGTGGCCAGCAGCCAGCGTGAGCGGCCAGCAGCCGCAGTGAGCGGCCGTCCAGAAGCCTGCGACTGATCTGCCTCACCCGGGAAGAGCGCAATGATGGTGCCAACTTGGGCCAGTGAAGCAACATCCTCCACAACTAGACTGAAGAACAAAACAACAGCAACTTGTCTGTCCCCCTTCCCCTAATTCCCCAGCACTGTTCCCATCCCCCCAATTCACCAATAAAAATCTTTAAAAAAAAAGACTTGAGAGAACTCTAAAGTACATCTCACTGGAAAAAGATGAGGTCCTCCCCCTCATTCAGGAAATGAAACACGCAAGTTACATGGAAAGCAGATACTTAACTATGGTTATCCCTGGAAAAGCGGCTGGAGGACTAAGGTAGGAAAGGAGCAGCATTTATTTTTGACTCCGTACGCTTTCTTAATGTTCTTTTAGCATGTGCTGCCGGTTTTGTTTTGTTTTTATTTTTTAGCAGAGGGCTGCCTGCTTGCTATACCCTCACATGGCAGAGAGAGAAAGAGAGGAAAGAGAGAGAGAGAGAGAGAGAGAGAGAGAGAGAGAGAGAGACAAAGAAAGTGAGATGGAGAGAGATATCTGATCCCTTCCTCTTTTAAAGGCACTAATCACATAATATTTTTCGTTTTGTTTTTTAAGAGAGAAAAATATCCATCAAAAGAAAAAAAGCAACACTTCTTTCTTATATAATCAAAGTAAGTGCCATGAAAGCCTTTAAGAGAAGCTGTGGTTGAGGACATCGTATTTCTGGAGCTCTTATAGCTGCTACTTAAGAAATAATGTTTCTGGGGAAGGAAGAAAGTATCTTCATACGCCTCTCCCCATCCTCCCTTCACCCCAGGAACCTTTGCAAAGCTATACACAAATATTCTTTACCTCATATACCTGGGAAACAGCTATATCACAAACACCATGTAACAAGAAAAGTCCTAGCTTAGAAATGAAAAATAAAGGTCTTTACAAAGGAGGTCTTACCGTCCTAAATTAATTTAAAACTATGCGCTAGGCAATAAATCATTAAAATCCAATTATGTCAATGATAAAACGGTAATATCTTACTTATCCACGTCACACAGAATCAATGAGAATACAGTGGAAGAGCATCACACATGCATTTAACCTACAGAATTCAACTATCTATGTGCTTAGAGGGCAAAAAGAGACAAGATTAAAGGGCAATTTAAATGATGAAATACATACTGTCTTCGTAAATCTGCTAATTTAGAAGTCAGAGCAGCTATTTCTCCAAGAGAACGCAGAATGTCATCTCTCTCTTTAGGATCATCACATAATTCTGCTATTTTCCGAGCTTCCGCCAAAGCCCCTCGAATCTGTTCTTCTCCTTCTGGTCCACCATTTGGATCTGCAAGCCAGTTCTGCCCACAGAAATGGAAAAGAAGCACACTGGTGACCACATTATATTAAACTTAACAAGGCCATCAGAAATATTTCAAAAGTAATCACAAGGCACACATTTTTATAATGCTGATCCTTACTGTTTTACATACGTTCTCAGCTCAGGTAAAATCAAATCAATCCCTCCTCTTTTTCTTTCCCATAGGAATCAAGTATCTTCACAAGCTTTATCTCCTCTTTAAATTAATCACACCTTATTTATTCTGCAGTTTCTCAAACATTTGTGTTTCTTTGTCAGATGCAACCATTTTACAGTAGAATAGTTATTTGAAAACTTTAACCCTTTAACCCTGCTATGACCAAATATGGGTGTGAATTCTGACATGAAGAACAGTTTTCATATACTGTCATCTGTATCAGGAACCAGGCGTCTCTTGGTATTGAGAGCTTACTTTTAACTAATTGAAGTATTCAAAATTAAGATGTTTATTTCAAAATACAGATAAATATTAATCTAAACCTGCGGTGGTAGGGAAAGTGTTAACATTAGTAATTGCTGGGAATTAGTCATCACTTAGAAACACCCATTATCCACCCACAGTAAATGAGAGGAGGGGAGGGAGAGAGAAAAAAAGAGAGGGGGAGATAAATGGACAGAGATAGATAGATACAGGTGAGTTATGGGACATTTCTCTTTCTCTTTTATGTCCCACCCTTCTTGAAAATCATCATGACTACCTGAGCAGCATCAATCTTCTTTGCAATGCTCTGCTTTGAGTTTGTCATGGCTTCCAGCTTGCGGGCTGCATTTTCCACTTTGGCTGTGAGCACATCCAGCCCCTGAGACACCTGCTGGGCTTTCTGCATAGCCACGGGCGAGGCTCCTTGTCCCCTACTCAAAACAGACAGACGCTGTCACTGGACTCTCTCAAATGCTTAACAGCAAAATAATACTAAAAGCACAGTATATGTCGTTTTTGTTAACATGCTTGTCTTTTTCCTTTTCTCCAGTAAGTCTGAGATAGCACAAGAAAACACCGAGATGACAAAATAAAACACCCAAACCATCTGCTTTCTCCTTTGCTTTTGAAAATACCCATAAGCTTCGTGGAGCTGCATAACCATTTTAAAGACCAGGCCTACAAATTCTGATAATAATGATTCTCCTCTTGGTAGTGATTACATAATCAAATCTAAACTACAGGGAAAAATGTGCTTGTGATCTTATTGCTATGGAGGGTTTTGTTACCATAGTAATGTGCGCTTTAGAAATAAACAGTCCATTAGATTGTCTTATTTATGGACAAGTCTATATTAAAAACGTTTCAGGAGGCAGCATGCGCTGTGTTATTGAAATGAAAGCGCACCACACTGGGACCAAGCAGATCTGGGTTCAAATCCTGGCTCATGGTACCTGTGGAACCTTGTTTACCATGTTTAACTTCTTAGGGGTTCAGTTTTCTGCTTATAAAATGGGGGGTGGGTAGGTAATCAACAATACTTGTCTTGCTTATCAAACACAGTGGCTTCAGGCAAAAAAAAAAATATTTGAAAATACTTTGCCAATAAAGCAATACACACATATAGAACTATTATTATTATTACTGAATTGTCATTATTATTATCATGAACCTAATGATAATCTTAAATGTCTACCTTCCACTCCTATGCAATCTATAACTATCAAAACCAGTTAGTACTGAGGTGGGGGGGGGGAGCACAAGGTGACAAGAAACCATTGTTTCCTATCAAGTTCCTGAAGAACTAATTTCACTATATTCCTCTCTCAGAAGTTATATGCTACTACTACAAAAAAATAATGTGTGTTTGTAGAAGCTTGCTTTCCCTTTGTGGACACTTTCCAAGTCATAACAAAGTAAAATTTTCCATCATTTTACCAGCTTGGATTTTGTAAACTCAACAATAGGGATGGCAACTTCATCATTTGGTAAAATGGCATGGCTGGTCATTCTTATCTGAGTTTCCAATTTTAGGATAAGCTCCAAAATGTCTTTGGTTACCTTACCAATAATACAAATCTGTCATTCATTTTTCTATCCTTTTTTTTAATTTATCTCTACGTTTCATCTATACCAATACTTAGGTAAGGAACTCAGTATTTATTGCCAGGTTTATAAAAGTATTTATACCTTTTGCTGGTACTTAAGGCTTCCACCCTTTCACATGGCAGAGGAGTGAAAGATTTGGGGAAACATACTTTCATGATTTAATTTGCCCCCCCCTTCAAATCTAGTAATTTATGATGAGGAACCTTTTTGGTTATAAGAGTCCAACTTTGAGAAAGTAAAAATACGTTGGGGCTATATAGTTTTTCTCATTAAAAATAAAGTTTATTGAGTCCCAGGGGCTGGGGGATATATATTTCCAACCTAGAAACCCTAGTAGGTGACTAAATCAGAGCGTATCAATGAAGAAGTTGTTACCGAGTTTCCACCACTAAAATGTTAAACCGCGGGGCATACTTAAGAAAGAATAACAGGGAGTAGCTTTCCAATCGCTCATTGTGAAGGAATACTGCAGATTCCAGGGTGAAGCAGGCCCACAGATGCTCAACACTGTTCCAGCCTTTTGTCTTTACAGATTAATGGGCGATCCCATCCAGCAACGACCTCCTTTTCTTGCTCAAATTCATCTTTTTCTAAACACATACAAGTGTGTATTTGAGAATTCCAAGGGAAAACTGTCTACCACGCTGTGAAAAGGCTACAGACAAAGGAGCCAGCGGTGAGAAATTAGAAGAGCCAAGAATCTTGTCAGGCTGCACTGGCATTTCTCCGAATGGGAACAGAACTCCTTTTTGTCCTTTCTGTAAAGTTCTTGTCATGCTCATGACAAAGGAGGCTGCTTCACAGCAGGAGAAAAAGGCTCACGGAGTTCAATGAGATAACATTTATTTATGCTGTTCCTTCCCCACCTCAAGGCAGAGACTCTTACTGGAAGCCCCTGGAGCTTCCAGGGCTACTGTGAATCCACGAATCTCTGGAAATTATATGTACTGTTGTTCAGATGCATCTTTTTAGGTAGAGATTAATGACTTTCGTCAGATTAGAAAAATGATCTTGGTTCCAAAAAGGTTAAGTAGTTCTCCTTTAAGAACTGTATTCTTCAGTCTGTTATGTGAATACCTTTGAGACCAGGTGTTACTCATGGTGTGTAACGTGCAAGGAGTGTTTCTGAAGCCCGTTTGTATGGAGACCCTGGCTATTCCAATTATCTCAAGATGTTTCATGACATTCTTGAAGCAAAATTAAACTTCTTCTACACTCACGTCTCGTTACACTTCAACTTTTCTCAATGTCCATAATATAAAATTCCATAAAAATTCGGATCTTTTAGAACTTCATTAACTCTATGGATGAGTTCCAAACAAACCTATATGATACTGAGTTTTCTTAATAGCAAACTATATATATACATACATACACACACACACACACACACACACACACACACACACACACACACACACACACACACATATATAGTTTATAGGGGGGAAAGTTCTAAAAGCCTAGACTTGAGGTGCATAAAAGAAAGGTAAAAGAAACATAAAATGAAGAATGATGACATAAAAACTCAAAAGAGCCTAGAAATGACCAACTTCAAGGATAACCTATTTAACCTGATTTTTTAAATGACTGAAATAATTCCCATTGTTTTCACTCTTTTATTTTTCTTTCTACCAGTCCTTCATAACAGATATCTACCCATGCCAGACTTTACCACTGCCCCTTATTTTTCATGAGCTTACAGCTAGAAACTAAGATCAGATATCAGATTTCTATTTCAATTTTCAACTTTCTTACAAGGCATCTGCACATTTCAAAAGTTCAGCAAAAAGGAAGTTCACTTCAAGCTCAAAAGAATAGAGTATAGTATCTATGTTATCTATTAGCCAAGGAGAACACCATAAAATCAGTAGACTTGCTTTGTGAATCACTCTGTCCGGAGGGAGGTCCTATCTGTCACCCACTACTGCTCTGGCAAGCGCAGAGGACGTTACCTGGCTCGGAGGTCAGCCACCTGATCGGTCATCTGTCCTAGCACTTTGCAGGTCCCCAGGATCTCCCTGCGTTCTTTGCCTGCACAGAGTTCACCAACTTTTCCAGCTTCATCTAAGATCTGCCTGATGGCCTGCTCACCAGCATCCCCTAAAATGAAGAGATATTCAATATCAATATTGTCACCACATGAATTATTTAGAGAGGATGCTTTACAAGCCATTTCATTCATGGGGGAACAGATGATTTCAAAGGACAAGACAAGTAAATAGAAGACAATACATCTGATAGCTAACAACCAAGCAGGGCCCTAACAACCTTAGGGTGAGGTTTCAACCACAAATACTACTAAAAAAAGAAAAGCTACTTGGAACCATAGCCATCTGGAGAGAATAAGCAGCTGTGGTAAGAATATGGATGATGAAAACAGGCTCTAACAGTTGACTAACACTTAGCACCTCTAACCTCCATTGGGCTTTTCACATTCATTCAACTGCTCATCTAAAACTGAATAACCATTAGATTAGAAAATCCATAGTCTAGATCCATAACCTATTTGGGTCTTCTCTTTATATAAGCTAACTTTGTTTTCCAATTCTTATTGGTATCATCATTTAATCTGATTAAGTATTTTGTTGACATAAATGTAAATATGCCCAATGGGAATAAAAAGAAAAGAGTTTTTATTCAAAATAATTACCTTTCTGATTCAGGGAAGAGGTGAACCAATAATTAGTCAAAGAATACCCAGTTCAGCTTGGCTTATTCTTCCATGATAAGAGGTGATGAGTCTATGGCCTTCATCCTTTTAAGGCCCAGTAACACTTTAATTAGTCAAAACCAATTAAATGATATATGGCCCTAAATGTTGCAGTAGTTATCTCAGGATTATGAGAGTCTAGGAATATTTCTTTCTTCTGTTTGCTTGGTTTTTAACTTTTTGTTGTGTTTATCAGAAAAGTACAACCAACGGGTTACCTGGGGAAGCACTGGGATCACGGAGCCAACCTTTGGCCTGGTTCAGTTTGGAGTCTATGGAGGCCAGTGCTCTCTTCATGGCTTCAGTGTCCTTTTGAAGAGAAATACCACAATTATTTTCTTTGCAAAAGTTGAGATACCATGACACAAAGTAAGACAGAGAAGAAGTGACAGCACTAACATACAATAGCTACGGTAGTCCTACAAAGCCTTAAAAATATTCTCATCACACCATAACGCTCATTTCTGTCAAAATGCAGCATCTTGCATGCAAATCTTCAGTTAATTGTATTCTGTTTCCTAATTTCCCTATTGCTAAACTGTAAACTGGTAAAATCGCTCAAGCCAAAAGATGTTTAATGTCTTCAGCAGGAAAAAGCCCTGTTGTCACATGCCTCATTATCAGCCTTTCCACTAGTCAACATTCATCTACTGCAGCCCTTGCCAAAGCCCTCCCAGCTTCAAGGATGCCTCATTAGCATGTGGTGCCACAAATTATAGTTCTTTTACATCTTGTTTTGAAATACACACAAGCACGCGCACACACGCACACATACACAATAATGTTTCACTATATTAATCTGAAAAATTTGGAATTACTGGTTGGAAAAAAAATGAAAATGTGAATCTAGCAATTAGTTTTAATTCCACAAATAAACCACTAAATGTAATACAAAAAAGAAGGGGTTTTTTTTGCCTTCCCTGCCACTCCTCATCCTTATTTCCCTTACCATCCCTAACCTAGAAGAAGAGGCAGGATAAATAAGTGGGTCTCAATTTACTATGTACAATCAGGACTCATAATGACTAACATATCAGGACTCATAATGACTAACATAAAACTAGCATAAAAATCTCCCAGGACATATAGCATGAGAAGGTGAAACAAAAGACTTGTCACTTTAAAAATATACATATATTTCAATAAAGTTTTGAAAATATAGAAAAACGCAGAGAAAAATGTAACTAATACCCATGTACCATCCTCACAGTTGACAGACAGGCCATCTCTTATGTCTTTATTTAACACCTTGAAAGACAGTCTATCTCCCTTTTGCTCTAGGGCACTGACTCTTACAGAGTCCATCCACCAAAGCACTGAGTTAACCTCTGCAATTCTAGGCAATGCCCTAAATCCCTAACTTTTTTACATTTGCAGTCCGCAAAACTTCAATTCTTACAGGTGTTATACCACCAATTTTCCACACGGGGGCACCAGGAGCATGTCCCCACTTCCAATTTGTACAAGACCCAGCAAAGCACTAGGACAAGTAAGTGCAGGGAGCACTCTGAGTTAGGCAGCCTGACCCTAGGCAGCCTGACCCCAGCTTTTCCCAAGTACCCATTCAAATTATGGGACTCTCAGCTTTGGATTCCATCCTTCCCCATCTAAACAGATACAGACTCTGTTCTCCTGTTGCAACCTTGGCTATCTAAGGCTCTAAAGAGCAAATTCTCAGCCACAGCAACTAAAGAGCAGTGAACTAACTATTGTACATTACTGAAAAAAATGGAAGTAAAATATTTTTATTATCAAGTTACATGGAATTATGGTAGCTATCTATCAATAAAAGGCAGAGTAGTAAGAGGATATATTTCAAAACTTCATTTGTAATTAGTATAACTAGTCAAGTGACATTTTTTAAGAGCTTTGATTCTGAAATGGTTTAAATATCTGCTGCTCCTGTCTCTTGTTCTACATTAATCTGTACAGCAAACCCTGCCTTCAAAAGTAATACAAAGGTCACTTCAGCTTAATTCCAAATTGGCAAGGCCCAAATCAGTACCTTTTCAAAGAGAGTTTCAGGCAACTCCTAACCTCAGAGAGATGGATAACCTTTAGGGCCTAACACAAGTTATAGAACTTTGTCTAGATACAGTGTAAAAAAATTAAATTAAATTAAATTAAATATATATATATATATATATATATTTTTCCCCCCCCATAAGCTCTTACCTAGAAGTATGTGCACAATTTGAAGAAGAGACATTATACCCAGGTAAAAATACTTAATTTACAATCTATTAATAGCCATTTCTCTATCACACTTATATTTCAGTGAAAAATAGTATTTATTACATTTTGAAAATCTAAATTCAAGAGCAAACAAAGATCAGAAAAAACTTTCAGTGTCTACTCTAGCATTAAAGGCAGCTAGTTAAGAAACTAACTGAACATTTCCTGCATGTTAAGTTCTGTTTCAGGCATTTTTTTCTCTCATGACATCACTGAACCTCAAATTTAAATGTAGTTTAATTTTACAAGTTAAGAGACAGGAGCTCTGTCCTAGAAACCCAATTTGATCTCAGTTTTGCTGACGTCAAACCTCATTATTTTATATTAGATGAAACTCAAGACTTTTTTTCTTTTACCAAGGAGAGTTGCAAAGAATCCACTAACCTTCTATAATAGTCAGCAAATCTTTGCCTTGTTGATTTTGGCTTTGGTTAATACTGCCCCAAAAATAAGTTCTAGAATCAAATTCATAACCATCACTAACCTAAATGGTTGCTTTTATTATCCTTTGCCCCCAAATTAAATCAAATACAATGAAAAAACTGGCTTTGTTCTATTCAGTATCCTCAAAAATCATTGCTTTTTTTTCCCTCCCTAATTAAGCATGAGGGGCCACTGACACTTCAAGGAAAGAATCTAATCCCCAGGAAGTGACTAATTTACTCCTGAGTGGGAGACATGACATCAAGAAGTCAAAATTAAGAGATGCCCGATTTCCCCCTAAAAAGAACCAATGGTAAGTTTAGACTGAAGTTGCGTTTTTAAACTGGGAATTTCAATTAGTTACCAAAGTTTTTAATAACATGAATTTTAGACAATTTGGGGGATTTAAAATAGTCACTAAAAGGGCCACCTTAAATTCTTTCTGGAATAGGGAAAGTTTTAAATAATCATTAAAACACATTTTAGTGTCATATCTATTAGAAAGAAAAAGGTCAACAGGAACAAATATTCTGGTCTCCTAAGAATCTCATATATATATTTTTTGAAGGGCAGTATTTATTATGAGATTGACAGAATTCTGTCATAAGCAACTAAATATAAACACTGGATATGATATAAAAAAAATTCACTGAACAACTAGGATTAAGTGTCACTTTTTATTTTATTTTTATTTATTTATTTTTATTATTAGTTTCAGGTGTACAAAACAATGCAACAGTTATCCTTAAAAGTCACTTTTTAGATATATTTATAAAGGGTGAAAATAATCAGAACCCTTGTGTCAACCATACTATGTACCACAAAGCTTTTAAACCTTGTCATGTAATTCTAAGTACCCGGAGTATAATCTGGGTATGAAATAGAAAACAATTTCACCTTCATTTGAGCACTTTCCTCTGTAAAATTTCCAATTTGGGAAAGAGAAAAGTCTCCACCAATTTCTTCTCTGGGTTTTTTGGTTATTTTTTATAAAGAGTGGGTGTAAAAAAGACCAGATCTAGTCATGCAGCTTTGGGGACAGCTGGCAGGGATTTGGTCCCCTCCCACTATGTAAAGCTCTTATGAGTTCATGTTTTAAATGAAAACACAAAAAAAACAAAAACTGTTCCTTGGTACTCTACCCCCGCATACCAAAAGGTGGAAGGGCAACCTAAAAGAACTCCTTTTTATATGCGTTCCCAGGAACTGAAACACTCCTGAATTTTAATATAAAGTTAGACCTAAGGAACTCATCAGAATAATACTAAGAATCACTGAGTTCCTTATATAGACAATCAAGAGGAACTGTGGTTGGAAAACTGAGGTCTTACAATCCCAGGCTCTTAGAAATTGTAAATACCGCACTAAGAACCCTCTCTTTCGTTGTCCAATCGATTCTCCTTTTTTCCACTAACACCTCCCTTCCCGATCCTTTCTACTCCATTCCATCCCTGACCACATCTCCACCCCCAAATCAATGTTTCAAAACAAAGATGTTTCTGAAAAGAATAGATTGGGCAGTAGAAAAAAAATCTTACAAACTACATTTAAGAAATGACAGAAAGTCATTAAGCCCTTAGAATTCAAGCAAGTTACCCTCCTGGGTGGTCAGTTCTTCATCTCTAAGAATACCTTCCCAGCTCTAAAATTCTATGCCACCTATGANGGGAAACATCAATTCCTTCAACATTTTTGGGCTTTGCTCCTTTTTGGGGGGAAGGGGATAAAACACCATAAATACCTGAAATAACTATCTCAAACTCCAAGAGATAGATCTTTTGTTGTATTTTCTGCTAAAATAAAACACTAGAAAACTCATAAAAAGCTCCCATACAACCTTATTTTTTCAAAAAACGAAATAAAAATCAACCCTTAAATCCCAATGGTCTGTAGGAAGGCAAGTATTACAGGACTGCATGTTCTAACCAATATTTCCTTCTTTGGTAAAGCAGAGTAATCTGAGTAAGACATCAATGAGGTAGTTACTACATTTAACTATCACCAGCCTCGGCCCACGGTGGGAGGAGACTCACCACAGGAACTAATTCTGAATAATAGCATCTAATGACTCAAGGACAGTTATGTGGACAGTTACAGGAGCACCTCTGTGGACACAAAAATGCTTAGCCATCAAAGGCTTTTAACCTTTTCTCTCACTTCCTCTTACTTCTCAGCATGCATCAAAATACAAGTAATATAAATACCAAAAAAACAGATTGCTAAATTTACAAAGGGTAGAATGAGAATTGTGTTTAATCCACAAACTCTTGAGTTTCATAATGTATTCTCAGGAAAACTGCTAAGCTAACGTTTCATGATCATTTATAAGATGACTGTTGGTTTAAGGGGGGGAAAATCTTTACTTTCAAAATAAAACGAAGTGTTTAAAGTTGAAGTACTTTTAAGTTTGTAAATCTGCAATTTGAATGTAGGTATCGAGGTAAACCAGCTATTGCATTCTTTTAAAATCAACTTAATCAGCAAGACGCACTTTTACCAAGAATTTTTACCACTTACTTTCTTCCCCTACTTTTCTAGAGGAACCATCACTTTCCAGAAGAAAACTGCACCAGTGGGGAAGCATGAAACAAGTATGGTAAGACAAAGTTAATTCTTTATTGGTAGGGATGAGAGGAAGTAAAAGATACCATATTTATTAAACAGTATGGGAAGCCAGGAGTCACAGACAGACACAAGGTCTGACTAAATCACTGCTTACAGTTCAGCAATGAAAGATGCTTCATGCTACTAAACTGAAAAATAACCAAAACCCTAGTTACCAATTTTCATTTTCAAGGTAAAAATTTTTTTTCCCTAAATATTCTTACAACTAATAAAAATGATTACTCTTTGGGGTAAGACGAGGTGGGATGGATGGGGTTGGGAGTGAGATCTGTCATGTATATCTTTTTATAGCCTTTTGATTTTTGAACCAGGTAAATGTAAAACAAAAACAAAATGAAATGAAAAACAAACATTTCTTGCTCATTCTGATGTCATTATGTACTTGAGCGTCTTTTGGCTGAACTAATTTTATTTCTTTCATCCTGATGGTTTTGCAGCATCCTAACAGTCTGATTCCTCCCAGAACAGCATCAAGCTGAGCCAGCTACAAGACTGTTCACAGTGGGAGCCAGATTCATTTAATTTCCTTTGTTCAAACCCCCAAGTGCCTAAATCCTCGTCCTGAAAAACTCAACTGACCACATTTTAAAAAAAAAAAAAAGTAGTTCTTAATGACACTTGTACAAAATTAAGCTCAGTAACACTGATTTACTAAATGACAGATGACTTTTCCCCTCCGAAAATAGAGAAGCATTAAGGCTGCAATGCCCGCTCCTCTTTTTTACTATTTCTCATCTGCTGGAAGGAAAGGAGAGAGAATAAGGAAAGAGATTAGGTTAGGGGAACATGAGATCATGGAGAACTATGGCTGGTTCACAGCTCAGACAGCAGCATATGCAGTGAGCCATGGACTGAAGTTGGGAAACACTTTAGATATATCTTGTTTTTTTCCTTTTGATTGTGACAGCAAGGAGTATTGTCAAGGACAGATGCCATCTAAACTCTCTAGCCTACCCATTTCCATTATGGCTTAGAACCTTGATGACACATCTCCAAAAGCAAAATTCCAGAGCCTGCAAAGGAGGCTGATAGGAGAAGCAAATACAGAGATGGTTTCAGCTGGAAGTTTCCTTTCCTAAGAGTAGGGTCTACTGGTAACTTCAGGGTCACCCAGCTACCTGGGGAAACCTGCCGTCAAAAGAAGTCAGTGGGAATAACCAGGCCAGAACAGTTCTCAGAAGCCCACTCAAAGAGGTGAAAGCACCCACTAAATATAGAAAGCCTGACATCCCATAGATAATATCTTTCCTTTTGCTTTCCCCAAAGAAATAGTGTACAGTGAGCCAGAGTCAAACAGCCTGCCCAGCACAGCCCTGAGTCCCATATTAAGTCACATTCTGACGCATATTCGAGCACAGTGTCACACACCGGCACACGGAATAAGGCATGGCACACAGCACAAGAAAACCTCACAGACATGCTTTTCTCTTTTTAAGTGGGGGGTGGGGGGGGTGGTAGGGGGAGAAAAACTAGAGGGCAGGAGAAAGCTTACCTTCTAAACGTGAGAAAAAAAGAATAAAACAAACAAGAGAACAAAAAAAGATGCATAAAGAAGTCATAACAGGGAAGTGAAAGTTGTCAAATATGCAAAAGCAAAATTAAGTATACTATCAAAGACTTAAAAGGATTTTACCATACAGATTTAAAATACAGTCTTAGAACTTGTTCAAGAACTTCATGCCTCTGTAAACAAATCCAGAATTAAGATAAGCTGACTCATTTCTTCTGCACATTTAGATTCGCTTTCTAGACAACAAGAGAGGGCCGGTGACTGGAGGCCCCAGCTCTGACCTTACCTTATAGGTGACCCGGAGGAGGAAAAAGAACCTTAATGGTCGGTCACCCAGTAGAAGTCATACTACAAAATCCCCTCTTTACTCTGCTACCAGCCCACTGGGGGGTCCTGGAGACAACATCTGGGTCACAAGATGGGAAGCTGAATGCTGGAGACAGTGTGTTCCCCCACGGCCTGCATCGTGGGCTCCTACTAGCAAAGTGTAAACCCCAGTGTCTCTGTTTCCCCCAAACAGTCACTAGACAGGGAGAAGCAGACCAGAGCAGCACAACACAAAACCACTGCTGCTGGACTCTAGAAGGAATCCACCAACGCTTCTGGAGTCCAAGAAAGAATTCTAGACTAAGTTCTAAAGAGTGAAGGGGCCCATCAAACTACCTGACAAATGGGAAAACTAACATTTTAATGAAGTTTTCCTTATGGAAAATGGAATGATGAAGGCACACACCTAGAAATGCCAAAAGTTTCTTCTGTAGATGTCTGTGGGTCAAAGGTTGGTTAAGGAAAAGTTTTCCATAAAATTCAGTCACAGGCATACTATGTCTCTGACTTAGTCACCTAGCAACACCACCCACATAGAAGGCAGGGCTCCCACTCAAGGGAGCATACACCACACCAGAGTTCCTCCACCAGCCCAATCAATGAGGCTCCCACCTGAAGGAAAAGCTATACATCTCAGCCTTCAACCAACGTTCACCCCACATACCTATTTACTGTTCTACCTTGAAACAAAGGAAATTTGCAAAAGCAGCAAGTAACCCATGAAGCAAAAGTGAAGAAGAAATTACTTTCATGATATCTGGGTAGTCTTACGCTACATGGTTACAAGATAAAATGTGAGACAATCAAACCCAGGAAGGGAGAATTGGGGGTTTCGCTTATTTCTCCTCTCATAACACTTACCTTGCTGGCCCAGGCATCTTCATCCCAAGAAGTGAGTTGTAACACACGAATGATCTCATTAATTTCAGCACTCATCTTTTCTACAGTAAAATTGCGATTTTTCAAAGCTTCTTCTATTCCTTGGTTTTTTGAGTTTTTAGTTGTTACAAAAATCTTCATAGCTATAAATAAACAAATGATCAGAAACTAAGCTTAGAACTGAATTGTGCTGTATAACAATATTCACACAGAATGTCCCACAGCTGCAGACACTGTAAGTCAGCTTATAAAGCTCCAATCTCAGCAACCTTCATTGTAAAGAAAACTGAAGGTACAAAATGTCACCACCACATGATCAGGGAACTAATTTAACACACGTATACTGATGACCTACAATCACAAAATATCCAAAATGTCCTTCCAAATCAGTTAGCATCCGAGCCCCAACACTGGCCCCATCCAACACAAACCTAATGGGACAAGATGAAAACAGTCAGTATAACTGTACTGGAGAATCCTGCTGCCGCCAATCCTAATAGAAGATCCCAAAGTGTTGAGTGTATCTTCCAGGATTTCTCTCAACAGATAGTAGGGACTTTCTAACCCCCAAAAGTGAAGAAGAAAATAATAATAATAAGAAGAAGAAGTAGTAGTAGTAGTAGTAGTAGTAGTAGTAGTAGTAGCAGTAGCAGCAGCAGCAGCATTGGAGAAAGAGATTATGTTCCTATAAAATAATTAAAATTTTAAAAACAAAGATTAATCAACACTTCATTGAGTTACCCACTTTAGAAAGAAATCCTCTTCCCAACACCCTTTCTGCCATGTCAATTGGGCTCAAAGTCATATTTCCCATGGAGGTTATAAGACTTATCTACAGATTTCTGCTTTCTATTAGTAGTTCATGTAACAACTTTCTGAACTCTTAAACTCACATCTCCTTTTTAGCTACTATCTAAAATGCCAACGCTGGAAGGCAGTAGCTAGTGATCACAGTGACATGTCTCATAAGATTCCGAAAATAAAGCTGCCCCCTGAGAGTTAAACTAACTAACCCACAACTTAAGATAACTTAGGTAAACCATGAGGTGTCTGGTACATACTAGATAATAAATGCAATTCCTTTTTGCTAGTTGGGAGAATAGCCACCATGTTTGCATTTCTGGTCTCTGCCCAATAGGAAGGTGGTCCCACTTGGCACAGACCACCAGTTCTACAAGGTAGAGAACAGTTAAATATCTTTTTTGAAAAACCTGTGTTATCACAACACTGAGAAGGGCCCTGGCTTCACTTCTTTATCACACAGTACACTGTAATGTCCATTCCAGCTCCTAATTGTTTTTCTATAATACAAATACAGGTGTCAAAAACCAAACATCCAAGACTAGAGTTTCTAGAGGAGATTCCACCTCCCAGAAAAGGGGCTAATCAGAGCTTCCAGAGAACAGAAAGAACTAGGCGACAGGAAAGGCACTTTCAAACAAAGAGCAGGAGAAGCAGAGCACGAGGGAAAATAAACACTGGTTCTTAGCCAACCAGCTGCAGCCATCAGGTAACAGCCTGATCTACATTAGGTCTCACTTTTACCCAGGCTGAAGGACATGCAACTAAGCAATGAAAGAAAGTGAACACTGGAGTTTAGAACACACTAACATTTTTTTTCTGTAAGATAAAGTAGAGGCAGAAAATACCTGAGATGAGAACTGGCAGCAACTCTTTCACTGTGTTCATTGAGTTCACCAACATGACTCGGTGCTCCTGGTGAGTCAGTTCCTGCTGCCTCTCGTCAATCATCTTAGCCATCTTCGTCATTCCTGAGGCAGAAGGAATAAAGTGTGCAGGGTGAGTAGTGAAATCCAGAGTCTCGCTTTCTGAGCCGAAATCCATTATGAGTTACTATGAAAGTCCCAACTGAAGTGCCCACTTATTTAAACAATAGACACTATCACTGAATTCAAGCGTTTATGATAGAGAATTTCTCAGGACAGTTCTAACTTAATACAATTTTATTCTTTTCACTAAAAGTAATTTATTAATAAATTCTAAATGTGACATAATATTCACATTTGACATAAATATATTCACAAACCATTAAAAATGTTGAAATGAATAAATACATATTTGTAAAAATAAATTCACAAGTGGAGGGAAATATTTTGACTGGCTACCACGCATTCAGCTTTCACGCTGTGTAGCTGGCCACTGCACCTACGTACGGGTCTGACAAGTTCGCGAACTCATCCTAGAAAAAGTGCTACATACTTCATTGCTGAGTATCACTATGGTAACCTTCAAAGTACTCCCCTTGGGAAGCTATGTACTGACGCCAGTGCCTAGTCCACACTTCAAAGCAATTTTGGAACTCTTCTGCTGGAATGGCCATTAGGGCTGTCGTTATATTACCCTTGATGTCCTGAATGTCATCAAAATGTCCTTTCAATATTTATCTTTATCTTCAGGTAAAGAAAGAAGTCATTGGGGGCCAGATCAGGTGAGTAGGGAGGGTGTTCCAATACAGTTATTTGTTTACTGGCTATAAACTCCCTCACAGACAGTGCTGTGTGAACTGGTGCATTGTCATGATGCAAGAGCCATGAATTGTTGGCAAAAAGTTCAGGTCGTCTAACTTTTTCACACAGCCTTTTCAGCACTTCCAAGTAGTAAA
>NW_017731365.1:6427091-6434005 GCF_001890085.2 Hipposideros armiger | reverse complement strand
CACACACACACACACACACACACACACACACACAGTCCTTTCTGTGAAAATTAGCACGCATTAGTAATGTCCTGGTTTGACTAGGGAGGGAAGCCTACTATCACAATGTACGGGTAACTCAGCCTGAAGCCAAAGGAATCCAGTCGGCTTCTGTAACAATCAATCATCAATCCCAGCTCACTGATTTAGCTGAGGGAAGGACAGAGAGCATTGGACAAAATAATATAAAGGACACAGTCTCCTGGGCCTATTTAGACATATACTGCTGCATAATTTAAAACTGAAAAGCGGGCCGGCCGAGTGGCGCGATGGTTAGGAGCTCGCTTGGGATGCCAGAGGGCCCCGGTTCGGATCCCGCATGGGAGGGCCAGTGACACTGCCCTCCACAGCAAAGATGCTGAACAACGGCTCAACCTGGAGCTGGGCTGCCATGAGTCGCCGGCGGCGGCGTAGGCTGCGGTCCCTGTGGCAGTGGGTTGCCATGGGCTACCGCGTGTAGCCAGCAGCCAGCGTGAGCGGCCAGCAGCCGCAGTGAGCGGCCGTCCGGGGGCCGGCGACTGATCTGCCTCGCCAGAGAAGAGCACAATGATAATACCTACATGGGCCAGTGAAGTGACGTCCTCCACAACTAGACTGAAGAACCAAAGGACAGCAACTTATCTGTTCCCCTTCCTCGATTCCCCAACGCTGCTCCCCTTCCCCAATTTCCCAATAAAAATCTTTAAAAAAAAAAAATTCATAGAGACTTCTCATTCTTTTATACAGCTACATAACTAGTCCATAATTTATTGGCCTGCTGCAATGAATCACCTTGAATACATATCATTTTTAAATAGAATTGCTGAGTCAAAGGTATGGAGATTTATAATTTTGACAAACAGTATATTGCCTTCCACACAAGTTATTAGTTTACATTCCCACGACAGTGGATGAGAGTATCTGTATCCTCACAGTCTCAACAACTCAATGTGTAATGAAATTTATGTATCTTCACCAACACGAGAGAACAAAATTGGATCCCAATATAGTTTTTTTTTAATTGAGGTGAAATTCACATAATATACAATTAGTCATTTTAAAGGGTATAATTCAGTGGCATTTAGTGTATTCACAGTGTTGGGCAACCACCAACTCTTGAGTCTAAACCTTTTCATCACCTCAGAAAAACAAAGCGTACCCATTAAGTAATCACAGAGAAATGAAGATAACAATAACAACAGACTTCCCGCTGTAAACAATGCAAGCCAAAAGACAGTGGAACAAAGAAATGAAAGAAAAAAAAATCTATCCACCTAAAAATTTATACCCAAAGAAAATACATTTTAAAATTTAAGGTGAAATAAAGACTTCTTCAGATATATAAAAACTAAAAGAATTAATCACCAGCAGATCTGAACTATAAGAAATGTTAAAGGAAGTCCTTCAGGAACAAGAAAAATTATACCAGGTGGAAATTTGGATTTACAGAAAAAAATGAAGAGCACAAAATGGTAACTGTGGGCAAATATAAAAATACTTTTTTCCTTATTACTTAAATACCTTTAAAAGATAATTGACTGAAGCAAGAACTTTTTTAAAAATGAAGTTAAAAACGGTAAATTTGATTTAACAGCCTAGTTAGACAATGAGTGATTTTGCCAATGATTATGGCAGATGTTTTCCATAAATTAAGTGGGCTAAATTTATATGGAAACATTTAAGACATGTATATAATATATAGTATGGCAGAAAATACAACTCATGATTTAATATTTAAATCATAATGTTTAAATGAAAACTTTAAAATATTCAAGAGAAGTATTTCAAAAGCCCTTTAGGAATACCCAACCACTCGTTAAGGACCACAAGTGTAAGAGCACTTAGCTCTTGCTTCAAGATTTTTTTATAGCCATTCCCTCTAACTCAAACACACTCTTTCTCTACCCCGTCTTTTGCTTGAACTCCTACTTGTCCTCTTAGACTCCACTTTTAAATGCCTCTTCCTTCAGAAATCCATCCCAAATCAATGAGTACCTCACCTCTGTGCTTTCATGAGACATATCACACCCTCTCAGTTTAGTTTTCTCTCTCTCACAAGACCAAGTTCAGCAGGGCCAAGAACCTCATCTATTGTGTTCATTAATGTAGTCACAGACTAGAGTGCCTGACACATAATAAATGCTCAATCAATATTAGAATGAATAATAAATTAATGAATGAATTTTCAACAAGTATAGTTATTCAT
Source organism: Hipposideros armiger (assembly GCF_001890085.2). Lineage (NCBI taxonomy): Eukaryota > Metazoa > Chordata > Mammalia > Chiroptera > Hipposideridae > Hipposideros > Hipposideros armiger. The sequence continues at coordinate 6,431,781 of NW_017731365.1, read as the reverse complement.
GAAATCATCTGGCCTGTAGAAATCACTGACTTTAAAAAGTCACAAACTAAGGGCGGCTGGGTGGCTCAGTTGGTTAGAGCGCATGCTCTGAACAACAAGGCTGCCGGTTCAAGGTTGCCGGTTTGATTCCCACATGAGACAGTGGGCTGTGTCCCACGCAACTAGATGGGTCCTGGAAAAAACACACTGTTACCCAATTTTAAAAAATAAATTAAAAGTCACAAACTTGATTTTATTTCCAAGTAACATGAACCTTGATGAAATTATAGCAAACATAAGCATTATGAAATGTAACTGTTGCACTACACCTATTTACAAGGATCCAGTTACTGCATCAGTGCTTCAAATTTGGAAAAAAACAAAAAGTAAATGAAAGTTAGAAATAGTCATCATGGAGAAGGGAAGCCAAAAAAAAAGATAAAATGCAAAAGTTTTGCAGGAATCAATTTGATTCTCCACTAGTGATTCCCTTGTGGGGTAAAATGAGAGAGCCAAAGCAGACACTGCACCATTTTTTTTTCTACAATATGACATCTGATCTGTACATTAAAATTTAATGGTATTCACAAGAGCCAAACAAATCCCACCATAACCAGTAGTCAGAAACAGAAAGGAGTCCATCTTATCTATGGAAAATGAGACTTTATTTAAACATTCAAGCTGTATGGCTTCTTCAAGTGATTTTCTACTTTTTAATAAAATCTGAATTTTTAAATAAACATTTTATTTATTTTTTTTTNTAGTAAACTTGGTTAACTGTTTGTCCAGTTGGTACAAATTCATAATAAATAATCCCTCTGATATCAAAAAAGGTTAGCAACATCGTTGCAACAAGTTTGCGAACTTAATTGTCAGACCTCATATGTAAGAATCTCGTGTGAGCCTGGTACTGAGACTCTAGTAGCCAAAAAAAATCTTAAGAATTACAATAATGTGTTTTGTTTTCAGCTTTATGTTTTTCTGTACTTTCCAATTTGTCCAAAATAAGCATGTACTACTTTTATATTTAGAAACAAATAGAAATATAAAAATAATTATAGTGATGACAGCCTTTGAAAGCATCTGGTGTTTTGGAATCAACCTTCTAGCACTTTTTGTTTACTTTGGGGATTATTCAAAGGTGCTGTGTGATTCTATAAAGCTTTGACTTTTCAAACTAATCTTAGGATTTTTTAAGTAGTTCACAGATTGTTAAGGGGTACCAAAGGGGGGTGGAAAAGGTGGGGTGGAAATGACGGGGTGGCCCCTGCTTCACCCAGAGTAACTCTACTTTTTACTTTTATATGTTGGGATTCTGCATAAGATTTCATTTGAAGAAATAAAATTTTTTTCCAGTGCTATGAGAATGTTTAAAGAGTACAGCTCTAAAGCCATTTTCCAATGATCTTCAGTGACGGCTCAGAGAAATTTTTAACTGCCATAAGTTTACAGAAAGACTTCGCCAAACCTCATGAAAATACTATTAATTAAAAATCATTTCACATAAGACAAAAGAATTTTACAAGGTGGTATGTGATCTTTAATAATGACAAGTTACACATCTGATGTATCTTGTCATTGGTCTCATTCATATGTTAAGGACCTACAAGTTCATGTTCTATGTCTAAAACATGAAAAGCTGCCATCTGTTCATGTACTTTGAATATTCAATTCTCAGATGACTAAACAATCATTACTAAACTAAACTCAGTTTCAAAATGAGACTTAACCACAGTAGCTCTTCTCTCCTTCTAGGTCTGATTAAATTATGCGGCCTTGGGCTAAGGCATGGTCCTTAATAGTAGGCAGGCTAATTAGCAAGCTAAGAAGTCATAGAGAGCTTCAGGCCAGCTGGCAGACAGTGAAGGAATGCTGTATAATGTGGAATGGAGAGGTCAGGATTCAGGGTGGCCTTAAGCATTACACTCATAGAAAAGTATTTCCTCCATTCTCCAACGACATTTGCAATATCTAATTTAATTCATTACAGGGCCAGGATTTGGAGAAAGTAGACTCAGCTTTCATAGACAATGATATCTCCTCTGCAGAAGCACAGCTTCAGCTCCATCAACAGAGGAGCGACACCTAAATGCCCAATGCTTCATTACCTATCTTCCATAAAAGTAGAGGGGAGTTTGATCAAACATGGAAAATCAAAACAAAAAAAAACCATGGAAAATCCATAAAAATTTTACTACAAAAATTGGATATGACTAACCTGGTCCAAGATTCTTTGTGTAAGTGACCAAATCTTCCATAGTTTCTACCACTTCTGCCACTGTAAGATATTCCAAAATTCCTTTGCAGACTCTAATAATTTTACGAACCTGGAAATAGATTTCAGAGTATTCAGTCAACTGAGGAAACGAGTAGAAAACATGGTAATTCATATGTGTAGCTATTCAACATTTTCTCATTCTAAACAATCATCCATCCTCCATTATTATCTTTAAGACTAGGCTTTTGCGTGGCAGAGATCTGCATGGGCCTCAGTCTACCTACCTCAGCCTCATCAAAGGTGAGCAGCAGGTCTGATGTACCGGAGAGAATGCCTCTTGACCCATCGATTAGATAATCTCGAGCAGGCACTGAGTAAGGGTCTGACTGAAGCATCTGGGCAGCCTGGACAAGCTTGGTGCAAGCATTCTCAACCCTGTGGGGAGGAACACGGAGTTAACTCACTGGGAGAACCAAGCAGAAGAAGACCACATGCAAAATGCAAAGAATGTAAATGGACCTAAATTCACATTTTTTTCCCACATGGAAAACTGCCAAGACTAATTTATAACAGAACCTAAGTCTAGCTTTCATTTACAATTGACAGCAGCACATTCATTCATTCATTGCACTAAGTCCTTGTTTTCATTACTTCCTGGAAACAAAAAAGGATGAGAAAATGTTTTGGACCTTTTACTTTAGATTGCAATATCTCTGTAACTCCTTTGGGTCCATACTCCTCACTCTATTCACACTTCACCAAGAACAGAAATCTCTGACAACAGTTTCAGATTTAGCATCTGAATAAAATGCCAAAGCACTGTATTAAGTGAAATTTAATAGTCAGATGAGGGCTGGCCGAGTGGCTCAGTTGGTTAAGAGCTGGCTTGGGAGCACCAGCTCTGAGCAGGGCGGTGGTTCAGATCCCACATTAATGGCCACGCTGCATCCTCTTACAGCTAAGATGATGAACATCAGCTCGACCTGGAGCTGGGCTGCTGTGAGTTGCCGGCGACGGCGTAGGCTGCAGCGGGGCTGCAGTGGGCTGCCGTGAGCTACATGAGTGGCTGGCATGAGCTGCCGTGAGCAGCGGACCAACCGATTGCCTCACCCGGGAAGAACACAATGATCATACCAACATGGGCCAGTGAAGCGACGTCCTCCACAACTAGACTGAAAAACAAAACAGCAATTTGTCTACCTGTCTGTTCTCCTTCCCCGATTCCCCAACGCTGTTTCCCTCCCCCCAATTCCCCAATAAAATCTTAAAATGATGACGCACAGGAATAGGAGGAAACACAAAGAGAAACTATGAGGTAATGCATAAAATTCTCATTCAGCTAGCTAAATGGATTTGTTTAACAAATTCATTGGACTCTTTGAAAACAGCCTGATAAAAAAGTTGTTAATTAAAATGTCACTGGCATTAACTGAGCCAGTTATTAATAGTTTAATATTAATACAATTTAATAACACAGATGACCTAATCCGCCAAAGGTGTTTTTTGGGGGGAGGGAGTTCATTTAAAAGAGGAACCCAAAATGCATAAACCAAGTATTCTCTTTGACCCTCTTGTACTACTAAAATGTACCTATTCATTCATTCGCAGAGCAGAAAAGGACATCATAGATCATCTCCTATAATCTTATATTCAATAAATCCATTATGTTATCATTCTATAACTTAAAAAGGTAGGGAACAAATCTTTAAAAGTTAAAATATTTAGCCAAAATTACACATTCTTATTTGAAAACACTAAAAAAGTCACATGTATATAAAAGCCCACCTTAACAGGGTTGTTCTGAGGATCACATGAAATAATGTAAAACTCTACAAGTATAAAACAGGGCTGCATTGTTAACAAATAAAATTAAAACAACATATGAATTTCAACAATGTAAAAAACACTGAGCCATGGACACCATAGGCTTATATATAAAGATGCAAAAAACACTATTCTAACTCTCAAGATACATACTTTTCTAAGCTAAGTCAGAAACATTAGAGCCATGAGGCAGTATGTAATAAATATCAGTGAAGAGCAAGACCTTGCTAAAGTGGCTTTTGATCACTCTTAAAGACAACTGGTTGTTTTCTGTTCCTTTTTAATTTTTACATTAAAACTTTATTTAATTTTACATTACATAATATGTATATCCATAGATATGACACAAACATATACACATATATAAAACTAAAAGAGCACACAGTGAAAAATCTCCTTCCCTCCACTATCTCCTAGGCATTCAAATTCCGTCTATTTGCAACCAATGTTATGAGTTTCCTCAGTTTTCTTAAAAAAAAAAAAAAAAGACACTTTATGCATACAAAAACAAAAACATAGGCTTCTGCCTTTTTTACACAGAGTATCATCCTACACATACTCTCTGCATTCTGATTTTTTTTCCCATTTCATTTAATTTGGAGATGTTCTGATAAAAATACATAAAGAAGGCCAGCCAAGTGGCGCGTTGGTTAAGAGTTGGCTTGGGAC
>NW_017731365.1:6422916-6423926 GCF_001890085.2 Hipposideros armiger | reverse complement strand
GTCGTTTTGTTCTTCAGTCTAGATGTGGAGGATGTCACTGGCCCTCATATGTGGGATCTGAACCGGGGCCCTCTGGCATCCCAAGCGAGTTCTTAACCATCGCGCCACTCGGCCGGCCCCTAAATAAACATTTTAGAGATTGACAGCAGGGATGAGGTCCATACCCTAAGTAATTGTATATCTTATACTATATACTATATGCTAATAATATTGATTTAGATACTTTTTAAATCAATCAACTAGCAGAGCTTAAAGCTTCTCTGCCTTTGAATCTTCAACCTAAATTAACAGAAAATTCTTATAGTTGATCTCAATGAATCAATGACAGCCTCATGGGACCCGAAATACGTTCATTCATTATAATCCACTAAACTATTCTACCCAGAAGTACCACATGATATAATTGATACAATTTAAGAAATCTAAAGTTTCCAATTCACTTTCATGTGACTTCAATTATCACTAACAAGAAACAAGCTTATGCTAAGATTTTCATTTAAAATAAATAATGGGAAAACATATCTAGAGATCAGAAAGATTGCCACAAGTCATTTTTAAATGTTCTTCTAGACTGCATCCAGACGTTGTTACGAAATCTAAAATTCCTTTAGTTTAATCCTTTCATATATGTGTTCATCTAACATTCTGAGCACCTACTACATGCTGTATGAGTCCTAGAAATAGAAAGACTTTTCTAAGTCCCTAGCTTTAAGAGGTTACCACCTTGGTAGGAAGAGACATATATCTAAACAAATACAAATTAGTATTTAGAAGTATGTCCAGCACAATGCTGAGGGGATATAAAAGTGGGAGTAGTCGTTTTTAGCTGAGAGATTAGGAAAATTGTGACGGAGAAGGTGAAGACAGCATTGCTCCCACCCTCAGAAGCTCAGCACTTAAAAAGATGATTCTCTTTGTAGCATCTCTTCAAGTTTTTCCAATGGAACAATATTCATTCTCTCTCTCTCTCTCTCTCTCTCTCTCTCTCTCTCTCTCTCTCTCTCTCTCTC
>NW_017731365.1:6405626-6422871 GCF_001890085.2 Hipposideros armiger | reverse complement strand
CACACACACACACACACACACACACACACACACAGTCCTTTCTGTGAAAATTAGCACGCATTAGTAATGTCCTGGTTTGACTAGGGAGGGAAGCCTACTATCACAATGTACGGGTAACTCAGCCTGAAGCCAAAGGAATCCAGTCGGCTTCTGTAACAATCAATCATCAATCCCAGCTCACTGATTTAGCTGAGGGAAGGACAGAGAGCATTGGACAAAATAATATAAAGGACACAGTCTCCTGGGCCTATTTAGACATATACTGCTGCATAATTTAAAACTGAAAAGCGGGCCGGCCGAGTGGCGCGATGGTTAGGAGCTCGCTTGGGATGCCAGAGGGCCCCGGTTCGGATCCCGCATGGGAGGGCCAGTGACACTGCCCTCCACAGCAAAGATGCTGAACAACGGCTCAACCTGGAGCTGGGCTGCCATGAGTCGCCGGCGGCGGCGTAGGCTGCGGTCCCTGTGGCAGTGGGTTGCCATGGGCTACCGCGTGTAGCCAGCAGCCAGCGTGAGCGGCCAGCAGCCGCAGTGAGCGGCCGTCCGGGGGCCGGCGACTGATCTGCCTCGCCAGAGAAGAGCACAATGATGGTGCCAGCTTGGGCCAGTGGAGCAACGACCTCCACAACTAGATTGAAGAACAAAGGCGACGGCAGCTTGTCTGTTCCCCTTCCCCCAATTCCCCGGCGCTGTTCCCCTCCCCGCAATTCCCCAATAAAAAAATAAAAATAAAAATAAAAAAGAAACAAAAAAAAAACTGAAAAGCTCTCTGAAACATTCAACAAGTTAAACTTTCACCCCACCCCCAAAAACCCACACACAAAATGCATTCTGTTTGCTAAAGACTGAAGTGCTATGGAATAGAACACCTGAAAATCTGGTTTCATGGAATTCAGGTTACCCTGGAACACACCCAAAGTAGCTGGTGTTTACATCTTGGGACCTGTCCTTTCATGAGAGTTAACTGGTCAGTCCACAAGCATATCCAATCACATAAAGCACAGATGACACTTGGGAGATGGGAAGAAAACTGGTGGAAAGAAGAGAACAGAATCGGCTGGAAGATGGGGCTTTCCCAACTGTGGCCCCTGAACCTACCACCTCCATTTCCCACTAGGCTGGCCCTGGCATCATTACTGGGCAGGCAAAACCAATCGGCAGGGCTATTCCTGCTCCCTTTGGAACCCTTGTCAAGACTTTCCTTCCCTTCTCATCTGAGCAGGGTCTCTCTGAGATCAAGAAAGGCCCCGATCACTTCCATGTTTGAGAAGCCCATCATATTTAAAAATGAAGAAGTGCCAAAACAGGGTTATAAACACGGTGGTATACTTAAAAGTGTTTACATTTAATTTTTGTTTTAACAGTACAAAGGTCTTTTATTTTTTTGACACTTCTCATGCCATGAATTCATAGGGAATGGGTTCCAGCAGCTCAGGCTCCTTTCCATCGGTTCTCACAGAGCATGGTTCTGTGCTACTGACCCCAGGTACCTTTCTCTTTGGCTGCCTCCTTTTCCTGATCAATTTCCTTCACCTGTTTCAGCAAGCTATCTCAGCTCTTAGAGTGCTTAATATGCTCAGTATGTACATTATTCTCTTGGCAAGAACCTTGCCCTTAAGTTTGTTTGTTTACAACAATGCCAACAGCATGCTGGGTGAAATTACAGGCTCTTCCAGTTTTGCCATGGGAACACTGGTGGGGCATTCCTTTTTGAATGCTGCCCATTCCCTTGTTATCTACAATATCACCTTTCTTGTAGATTCACATGTATGTGGCCAAAGGAACAACTCTGTGTTTTCTAAAAAGCCAAGAAAGCATATAACGAGTGCCTCTCCTCTTTCCTTTTGTGATGGTCATTTTGGTGAATTAATGGAAGATGGCAGTTCGGCCGAAAAGAAGTTCCATTTAGTCATTTTAATTGCATGATACGCTTATTCTCTTAAGACTCCCTCTTTTTCTCTATCTAAATATGTGTTATCATTTGAAGATAATATTCAAGTCCAGGCCCTTCATAAATATAAGGCCTGAGTGAGAGGCCAGGGGGTGAGGGGAGGGGCAGGCCCTCAAACTCTGCTTTCCCATAGACTCCATCCTCAGCCAAAGGTCTGACAAGTGAAAATGACTTGTTTCTGACTCAAAAATTCTCCCTTCACTAAGAACTTAAGTATTGAAATTGTTAACCTGAGGGATGAGCTCCAGTGACATTTCAGGCATCTGCAACTGACAGTCTGGCCTTCCTAGTGTCCCTAGATAGGAAGTACCATCTCTGTAAATCAATTCATCCCACCCTCAGGTCGTTTCGTGTTTATACATGTGATTAAAAAAATAATCAAAACAAAACAAAAAATAATAATAAAAATAATACATGTGAGGATTTCAAAAAATAGGGAGATGTATGAAAATAAAGTGGTGGGGGATTTTTTTTGTGTTTTTTTTTTTAATATATACTTGCCATTGGCACAAATTTTACTTTAAAATAGCCAAAGGAGATTCATTCTGTGGGCATCTCAGTCCTAGTCACTATGCTCTGCTCTTGGCATTGCCATTGTGAGAAAGGTCAAGGGCCCTCAGCCATTAGTCATCTAGAAACCTGAGTGACGGCACAAGCAGTTACAGTGTTAGGAGTGAGTCGGGAACACAGAGTACCATGAGCCGCTTTAATCTAGTTCAAGGAGCACGTGCAGAGCTGAACACCGTGATAACACCAAAACGTGCTGTTTCAAACCCAGGCTTCTAGGTTTAAAGACCCTACAGGCCTCATCCACAAATAATAATTCCTTACCTTGTCCTAACTTGGTGATCGTATAGGACACCGCATGTGCACACCCAAAACTGAAATTAAAAACCACAATGAATCACGCTAAAAACATTCAAAACCCTTAAGGTCAACGCCAAATTCTTTTTGCTAGGACACGTACATTGAGATAACAAAGCTAAAACACACGCAACCAACAGAGGGCTCACTGAATTCTTCTATTTAAGATGAGATTAGGAGTGTATGCTGCCCGTTTTGACTTCACCTTCAAACAAAACAGGATTCTGCCAGAGCCAAGAGAGAAGCATGTTGGGGATGAGAGAGTTAAAAGTGTCACTGCTGCCCAAGCTAGATGCTGCTCAAATCTTGGGTAGGCAGCTTATTTGAAAGGGAGGGTATGAGTCAGACCTCTGAATGCTTTAAAGCCTGAATGACTGGTCCTAGTCATTCTCCCCACTTCCTTCACCCCCTGGTCAAATCTGGCATCTGTGAAGGGGCAGGAGATTCTGAGCCTGCAAGGTTCAATCAAGAACTCTGGTGCCTACATGTCGATCAGTCCCTGTACTCACTCCTTCCTCCATCTCATGCCAGGGTGACAGCAGAAACAGATGAATGTGTAAGCAAGTATGTCTTACAGATGTCAGTAGGTTTTCAAATGTATGTTGATGCTATTGTGCTTAATAAAATAAAAAGTTATTTTAAACATTATATATGCATTATACCTTTTCTTCTTATACATTCCTATGAATAAAAAGTTCACTTATTATTTGAAGGTCCTTATGCTGAATAAAATTGACAATCAGTGCTCTACAGCAGGATGTAACAAATGAGTTAGAGGTGTGAATACCTAAACACAAAGTGAAGTGGAATAGAAACTTAAGAGAATATTTTTACTTACGAAGAAAACTGACAAAAACTATGATATGGTTTAAAAAAATAAATCTGGAGATACAAGTAGGCTAACTAACATCAATCAACAATCATTCCAAAAAAGAGTAATAAACAACAAATTACAGAAGATTTAAATGTACCTCAATCATAAACTGATAGTTCAGACAGACAAAATAGGAAGACTATAAAAAGTTTAACCAGTTATGACCTAATTGATATAAAAAGAAGCCTACATCCAAAAGCAAAGGGGAATATAGTCCTTTCTTTTCAAGCACACAGAGTACATTTACCAAAACTGACCACTTACTATATCACCAAAGAATTTCTAAAAATATTATACCAATCATGCCTTTTGAGTACAATGCAATTAAATTAGAAACATAACAAAAAAATAGTAAAAAGAATTTTGAAATCTTTAAAACATACTCGTAAATAATGCATATGGTTAAAAGGAATCCACAACCAAAACTACAAAATATTTAAGACTGAACAATTATTAAACTACCTATAGCTGTTTCCAAACTTTTGTAGGACTTCAAGCAAAATTCAGAGCGTAAAATATATTATTTAAAAACAAGAAAGACTGAATTCAATTAATTTAATTCTTTCAAGTCTGAAGTACTGAAAATAAGGAATTCAAGTAATAAACTTAAGAAAGTAAATAATAAATGAGGGAAGAATTTAATGAAGTAGATTCATTCTGTGGCATCCCAGTACTGGTCAATGTGCTTTGCCATTGTGACAAAGGTCGAGGGGAAAAAATAATAAAACATAAATTTCTAAAAGAGTGATAAGAAAACAGGCAGAAATAAATAATACCGAACAAACATGGCTATAGGCAATGGACAACTTCCTAGAGAAGTATCAGATTATCAAAGTTGACTCAAAATTTATTTACAATCTTTATTAGCTAATAAAAGGAAATGGAATGAGTAATCAAGTTTCTTCCTCCAAAAGACACCAGACCCAGAGAGCTTTAGATACAAGTTTCGCCAAGTTTTCAAGAACAGATCATCTTTATCTTATGTAAACTGTTTCAAAGACTAGAAAAAGATCTTATTTTATGAGGCCAAAATAACCTTGATAAAAAAAACTAGGTAAGAACAGACAAAAGAAAATCATAGATCAAGATCTTTCATGAACAAAGAAGCAAAATCCTTTGTAACATTAGCAAGCTGAATTTAGCACTGTATTTTCTTTTTAAGCTCACATCCAAGTAGGGTTTATCCTAGAAATGCAAATATCTGAAAATCTATAGTCATGTAGTAGGCCATAGATCACCTTACAGAGTAAAGGATAAAACTGTATGGTCATCTCAATGGATACAGAAAGAGCAGTAAATAAAAACAAGCAATCGTGGTTTAAAAAAAAAAGTCTTACTACAGGAGACAATAAATTAGGAGGAAAGTTTCTGTGAGAAAAACTTAAAAAGTAACTGAGTTAATCTGAAGATAATGATTAAGGTAAAAAGACTGCAAACCTAAGGAAAGAGGCTAATAATCACAAAATGTCTCTCTCTTTTTTTTTTTTCAGGTACTTCACATACATTATCTCACTCATTTAAGCCTCCCAGTAACTATTACATTATAAGAGATTCTTATAATGAAGGGTGAGGAGAAGTCTTAGCAACTGGAATGAGCACCAGCCCGGGAGTCGCAGTTCAGGGTTTGAACCCTACCTCCGCCATTTGTGTACCAAGTAACATTCAACAAGCTTTTCTGAGTCTTCGCTTCCTCATCTCCAAGATGAGGTGAATAATATAACACAATGTAAAATACCACTCATAAAAGGTATTCAAGAAATGGGACGACTTTTATAACGTTTTTGTTTTGTTTAGGTTGGGTTTTTTGCTTCTACCAAGGAAAGAACAATAAAGATTTTAAATAGATGTGAGAAAAAATTTTAAACCATAAGAACTTCTTAATTTGGGACTGGATCTATATAGGAAGAGTCAAGGTAATTAAAGAAATACTTGTGGTCTAATTACTTTTAGTGTTTCTTCATTTCTGCAGGGTAGGGTTGGGGCAGCCAATGACCTCAATTCATCTATAAAATAAAGCAGTTGGATTAAATCTCTATAATCCCTTTTAACTTTAAAATGTTATGACTTTAACTTCTTTACAGTTTAAGAGTTGCAAGACACTGCAGTACATCGCAAAGTGTATCTGTAATATTCCTTCTCTGGAAATACTTAGGAAAAGTCGAAAACGTTATCCTCTAAGAATGGTATAAAGTTAGTACTGCCTGGAGAGAGAGGGCTGGTGGACCACATGACTTCTTGGAAGGTCAGACTATGGAAAGAACATGGATTTGGAAGCCAGGAGACTACCAATAGGAAACAGGTCCTGCCACTAACTAGCTGAGCGACTTTAGGTGAGTTAGTTTGTCAAACTTCAGTTTTCTTATCTGTAAATGTAATAAATTACTACCTTGAAGTTGGTGTTCTCAGAATTACATGCAAAAAATGAAAATATATAAGTACCTGGCCCAAATACGTACTCAATAAATGTGAGTTCCCTTGGCTCCTTGAGTTCCTTTCAATTGTGTGATTTTGATTACTCTGTACACAGTGGAAACCAGTGTTACACGTTCAAAGTTTTATTTATTTCTTAATCATGAAGGGTATTCAAAGTAAACCAAGGATTAAATTCCTGTCAAACTGTTTAGAATTCTTCTGCAAGTAAATAAAATGGCTCAAGAGTTCATTATTGAAAAGACTCAAAACTTAAATCTTTTTTGTTTGAGAAAGTCTGAAAAACAGTCATACCCAAGTATGTTTCATGTGGCAAGTTCAACAGTGAACTATTTAAAGTTTGAGTGCTTTCTCTAGGTCACAAATGCAGCAAGTCAGAGGGCAGGTATGAATCATTATCACACAGAAACTCGGTTATCTATGTTAAAAGACAAAAATCGTCTCTTAAAATAGCAATGGAAAGGATCACAAGAAACTCAAGTTAAAAACACAAAACATTAGAATTACCCATTAGCCCCAGATAGGCAAAGTGTATTGATCAAAGAATTAATGTTTTTAAAAAAAGATATTCTGGGCACTTGCATGGAGAAGGGAGTGTAAAAATATAAATTTCATCACAAGTTATTTTGAGTATTCAAGATCATAAGTAAAGAAAAGGCTAAATATAAGGGCTGGTGATCTAAAAATATGATACTACTATTATACATTAGGTCAAGGAGATCTAAATTAAATGTAAGCATATTTGAATCCTTTTCAAATTTCTTCTTTGTATGTGAATATTAATCAAAGTGTATATCATACAATATATACTCTAACTGTGCTTAACTAACGAAGTTTAAGGGTTAAAACAAGGCAATTTCCTGGGAAATATGATTAATAGCAATCATGTAGATTGTTAATAGTACATACACATTTTCACACAGTATTTTAGGGACATTCTTTTATTCGGTAGGCCTAGACTTTATAATATTTCAAAAATAATCGAAGTGGTGAATCAATCCAGCTTTTGATGGTTTCAAGCAGACTGTTCACAGCAGCACTGAGACAAAGTAGCAACACTTACAGTTCTAAACAAAATTGTCATTTGCCTGCCAACAAGCAAAACGGGCGTTATGCCCTTTTTGAGTTCATACCACAGGACTACCTCACAAGTGACCCCTTTTGGTATGTTCCGGTACTGAAAACCCTTGGGTAAGGTCCAAGAACGGCCTTCCTTATCCATTTCTGCTCCACTGCAGAAATAACAATGAAATTCCAATGTATAGTGCAACCGCAATTTTTCCAAGGCAAATAAAATAGTATGCCATAAATGTTTTTTACCTATAAGGAATCAATCTGACACAAATCCACACTGACAGAAAATGAAGTCGCTTGGTTTGACATACAGCTTACTCTCTTTCACTAGCACTTATTTCATCCTGCACTTGGTTATGAATCTTCCTGAAAAGCCACTTTCACCTTGTCATCTGACTGCTCAAGAACTAACTGCAAAGCGTCTGTGCTGCCCAATTCCAAATTCCTCTGCCTGGTTTTCAAGGGCCTGTATCACCTGGCCCAAACTACCTCTCTAAGCCTACCTCCTACCACTCCCAACATGGCGGTCTCTCTCTTCACAGGCCCCCGTGACTCATGCTGTTCATTCCACCTGGAGTATTTTCCTTTCTCCCCACACCTTCCCCACCCAAAGCGTTTTCCTTTTTCCCTACATCTATCGTCCCAAATCCCACTTCCAATATGAAGCCTCTTCCTACCTACAACGACAGCACTCTCTCTCTGAATTCCTATTACAAATCAGTCTGTATTACAGCTCTTTAACTTGAAACTTCTTAAAGCATTTTTTAAAAATCTCTCTACGGCAGGAGTTTTCCACCTTTATTCATCCGCAATACATAGAAGAATATAACTCACATATATGACATAACATACAGGTGTACCTGGGATTATGCACAATTTCCAGCCACTACAGCTGTCATTCCACAAATTTGTATCCCACTCAAGAAAGCGTAATAAAAAGCCAGTAAATATACTTCAGAAAAAGTTAAAAGGAAAAACAATACCCATAGATCGGGAATGAGAGGGATGTTATTATACATGTGACCTTGAATATGCGCAATTTATTTTTTAGAAAAGCATTTATAAATTTTGGCACTTCATTGCTATTAAAAAATAACTTGTAATACAACTTACCAGGGATCATTCATAATCCACTGGTAAGAACTGCTATTCTATGTAACACTTTGCATGCTAAACACATAGAAAGCAATCAATAAATATTTAATTAGCCAATTAGTGTGTCTAGCCCATGAATCAATCAATTGCACACAAATATTACTACTGCTGCCTGATGATGATCAATGATGCTGATGATGCACAGCTGACCATCTCTACAGAACAAATGACTTCTCATAGGGCAAGTCAAACCAATATTTTAATAGTGCAGCACGTCTGAAGTATATGAAGATTGAGGCAATTTCTATCGCAATCATGCAACCCTGCACCTCTTGCGCAAGTGTGGCTGTTAATGCAATCTTGGGTAAAATTAGTAAATTGTAAACTCTATCTGCCAGTGCAGTCAGAGAACAGCTCACTTCTGCTCCCTCGAGAAAAAGCCTTCCTGTGACCATGAAAATTTTGCTCTATATTAAAATGGCTCTCATTTTTACAATAAGGAATTAGCTGACCACTGGAAGTCCCTCATCAACAGTTACAACTCAGCTATATAATCTTTAACTGATATTAAGCCATTCTTCAACATTCCAACATGCCCATAATTGCCAGTCGTACAAATAGACTATTTGATTTTTGAGGCCCCCAAATCCTGAAAATGTCAAAAATTCTGTAAATGTCATATCCTACCCTAAAAGATATCTAAATATCTATCAGATTGCTTAGGTATAAATCTACCTACAGACCACATGTCTTCTGTATTCTCGAGCCCTGACATTCTAACATTCTAGGAGTAGAGATTGATCTAAGAATACAAGTTGAAAGCTTATTTTATTCTTTAGTGTTGCCAAAGTATACACTATTCAGAAATCCTTGTGAAAGTGGATGACAGAGGAAGCTTCAGTCTATCATGCCCTGGAAACTGCCAAACATCAACCAAACAGCCCCAAAGAATGTCATACTCAACAGTTCCAAGATGTCATTAATTGTTTCCATCTGTTTCCCCTCTCTGTCCCCTCCCTTTCCCAGTCAAGGCATCTACTAAAGTTATTTTCTGCTTAATTTTGCATTCTGAAGAAAAGCATTAATAGCCATCATGTTTTAAATTGCAGAATTTTTTATGACCCCAAATTTGTTTGACACCCACAGCCAAGTTGTTTTTGTACTCCAGGCTATTTTCAGATAACATTTCGGAGTATAGCTTTTTCAGTTATGTACTTTTCAAACACTGCTCAGTAAATTTTTCGGTTATCATAACACAGTATTTTTCCCTGACTCTCCAAGGAGACCAGGGTTTTCCCTACGGTATGGTAAAGGTTAAAAGCCCTGAATGGTTTCATCCATTGATGATCCTTACCAAAATCAATGGTTTCGTGAAAAGTTGCACAATGATGACTTTCTGGCTCTGTCATTTATTCCACATTTATTGGTTAGAATTGCCCTCAATAACTACAGCTATGAGGCTACAGTGAAATAAAGTCTGTACAGAAAAGGCAGGGTAGTTACAAATTTTTTTCCTTGTAATGAAAACTTGTAAGATCCGTTCCCTTAGCAACTTTCAAATATAGAATACAATATTGTTAAATATAGTCACCATGCTGTACATTACATCCCTGGGACTTATTTATAACTGGAAGTCTGTACCTTTTAATTACCTTCACCCACTTCACCCATCCCCCACCACACACCTCTGTCAACTGCCAATCTGTTCTCTGTATCTATGAGTTTGGGGGCTATTCTTTTAGATTCCACATATAAGTGAGATCATATCATATTTGTATTTCTCTGACTTCTTTCACTTAGCATAATGCCCACAAGGTCCATCCACGTTGTTGCAAATGTCAGGATTTCCTTCATTTTTATGGCTGAATAATATTCCACTATATATAATATTCTCTTTATCCATTCATTCATTGATGGACCACTTAGATTGTGTCCACGTCTTGGTTACTATAAATAATGCTGCAATGAACATGGAGGTGCAGACACTTTTTGAGATAATTTTGTTTCTTTTGGATAAATACCTAAAAGTGTATTCGCTGAATCATATGGTAGTTCTATTTTTAATTTTTTAATAAACCTATGGAAAGGCAGGATAAATGCTTCATTCTTTTCTTTAAATTATCAACTACCAGAGTAAGGGGTTGGTGCCCTACTTACCACCAAGGGTGATCAATGAAGTTTTGTTTTAAAGTTATTTACTTTTTAGAAGATGTTATCACAACTAGGGCACACTCCTTAATTTTCCTAAGTCCCCAAGGAGGCCTATGAGAACACACAGCATATTTCAAGGGCATATCTCTGGGAATGAGCAGAAATGAGTTTACTGAAAACCATTTACCAATCAAATGGTATTCATAAACTTGAATGTCAAGGTTGCAAGAACTTTTGGCAGTGTCATCGTACCCACCTGATGTTAAAACCCCCTGTATACTATCTCACCATGCTCTCTACCTCCAGGGGGTGAGAAGCAAACAGGTACAAGCTGGAGCTGTGTTTTTAACGTAAGGTAAATGCAAGTTTAATTTAAATATGTTTACTGACAGCATAGGATTACTCTTAATATTACCACGCCAATGGAATGGCACATAAACAAAGTAGGCTCATATTGGTTAGAGCTAGAAGACACCTTGGAGGTCACCAAGTTCAATGAAAGCAAGTCAAAAAAGATACTCCCACAAAACAGGCTCTAAAAAAAAAAACAAAACAGATGCTTCTGGTACCTTGCTTCCTGACACATGAACATTTTGTAGAACTAACAAAAACATAGTTCTGTAGAAACTCCCACTCAAATAAGTTAGAAATCAGAATACATCAATATGGGTGAAAGTTTGCATCTGTTCAATGAAAACAGTAGAACATAAGGAGAATAAAAATAAAGGAGCACTTCTCACTTTATTTAAAATTGTGATATATAACATACATACAGAAAGTTGCATAAAAACAGATGTATAATTTAATGAATAAGTATAAAACCACCACCCATGTAACTCAACACTTTAAGTCAAGAAATAGAACGTTACGGCCACTTTAGAAGCCCCAGGGTGCCTCTCCCTGTGTATGATCCTCTTCCTTCTTCCCAGAGGTACCACTGCCCTGACTTTTATGATCACTATGTCCTTACTCATCTTTATCATTGTACCAAGCAGACATCCCTAACCACATAGCTTATTTCTGCAATGTTTTTGAACTTTAAATAAATGGAACCTAACTACCTCTCAATCATTCCTCAATTATTTTTGAGATTCATTCATTCTTTTTTTCTAATTGAGGTGAAATTCATTGAACATAAAATGAACCATTTTAAAGTGAAAAATTCTCATTCCTTTATTACTGATTAATATTACAATTTATGATGACACCATGATTGTTCTGATCCATTCTACATATAGTCGAGCTGGGTCATCATGAACAGTGTCGACATTAATATTTTTGTATAGGATCCTAGTGTGCATGGGCCAAAGTTTCTCTAGGGAACATACCTGGAGTAGAATTGCCTATCTTCTACTTTATCATGGCCAAACTCTTTCCTAAAGTGGCTGCACCAATTTATTCTCCCAACAGCAGTGTATGAGGGTTCCAATTGCTCCCCATCCTCATCAACAACTGGTATTTTCAGATTTCATAATTTAGGGGCCCATAATAGAATAACTTTGAATTTCTCTGATAACTGATAAGATAGAGTACCTTTTTGTAGGTTTACTGGCTATTTGGATTTCCTCTTTTGAAGTGCCTATTCAATCGTTTGCCCCCTTTTGGTAAATGAATACTTATCTCATTTTTACTGACTTGTAGAGGTTCTACTTTTTTTCATTTTTTTTTTAAGATTTATTGGGGAATTGGGGGAGGGGACCAGTGTTGGGGAATCGGGGAAGGTGAACAGACAAGCTGCTGTCCTTTTGTTCTTCAGTCTAGTTGTGGAGGAAGTCGCTTCACTGGCCCATGTTGGTATTATCATTGCGCTCTTCCCAGGTGAGGCAGTCGCTCACTGGCCATTGGGCGGCCGCTCATGGTGGCTCACGCCCACTGCTGGCCAGCCCCACTGCAGCCCACACCATCGCCAGCAACTCACGGCAGCCGAGCTGCAGGTCGAGCTGTTGTTCACCATCTTAGCTGTAGAGGGCGCAGCGTCACTGGGTCTCATGTGGGATCTGAACCCGGGGCCCTGCTGCTCAGAGCTGGCATCACAAGCCAACTCCTAACCAACGTGCCACCCGGCTGGCCCTCTACTTTTCTTTTTTAATTATGTTATGTATCAGCCTTTACTTTTACTTAGGACTTGACTGCCATATAGATGCCATTAATCAGAGACAATATAATCAAGAACCTGAGAAGTTTTAACTAATCAAAAATTAGTGCCTCTGCTATTATGCAGGATAGGCCAAAATGTCTGAAAATTATTTGTAGAAAAATTAGGTGACTTTTAAATTTAACTTACATGTAAAATGCTACTGAAATACATTATAATATTTTTTTTTAAGTTTGTTATTCTCTTATTTCCCAGCAAAGGTGTTTTGTGTGTAATTTAGATTCATGCATGCTAAGGTCAGAACGTTTCTGAATCCTTTCCATTCTGGAAAACAAAACTCAGAAGTCATGGTTTTATTAAAAATAATTACATTAAAAATGCCTAACACCAATGAATAAAATCAACAGTAGAAAACTAAGTGTTGAAAGATGAAAAATTTACATTTCAATTGTAATCACAGCTTTATATTGGGGGAAAAAAAAGTTGCTCCTGGAATCAGTTACATTTCAAACAGGGTTATTCTGCTTAGCAACATAAGAGTGTTTTAATTACTCACTTAATAAATGCTGGTGGCATATCTCTCTTCAAAATCTGATCCTCAGTGGTCTGAACAGTCTCTTTCCCGACCTAAAGGGGAAAAAGAGTCACAATTCAAATATACAGTCCCAGACACTTAAAACTATTCCTTAAACATATTTAAAACATATACTTTAGGGCCGGCCGAGTGGCGCAATGGTTAAGAACTAGCTTGGGACACCAGAGGACCCCAGTTCGGATCCCACATATGCAGGCCAGTGACACTGCCCTCTACAAAAAAAAAAAAAAAAAAAAACATATACTTTACAGTAAATCTATTATTGAAGTTTCTAGATTCAAAGAAAATTTCTGGATATTTTGAAATATCAAGATTGCTTCCAGGCCGGCCGAGTGGCGCGTTGGTTAAGAACTGGCTTAGGACGTCAGAGGGCCCCGGTTAGGATCCCACATATAAGGGCCAGTGACACTGCCCTCTACAGCTAAGATGCTGAACAACAGCTCAACCTGGAGCTGGGCTGCCGTGGGTCACCAGCGACGGCGTAGGCTGCAGTTCCCTGCTGCAGTGGGTTGCCATGGGCTACCATGTGTAGCCGGCAGCCAGCGTGAGCAGCCAGCAGCCGCCGTGAGCGGCCGTCCAGAGGCCGGCAACTGATCTGCCTCACCCGGGAAGAGCACAATGATGGTGCCAGCTTGGGCCAGTGAAGCAACATCCTCCACAACTAGACTGAAGAACAAACCAACAGCAACTTGTCTGTTCCCCTTCCCCCGACCCCCCAATAAAATCTTTTAAAAAAAAAAAGATTGCTTCCATCTATGCTTCAACAATATATTTGGATAAAAATATGAAGTACAAACATAATGTATTAACCCTTCTCCAGAGTAATTAAACTGAAGGCATCATTGAACAGTGAGAAAGAAAAATTCATCATTGAGAATATATATGTCTGATGTGTGTATGTTTAACTAACAAAATGCTACATCTCTAGAAGAGTACATGAAATAAAATGAGTCAAGTTGAGTAGCCTAAAATGTCTACACAGAAAAAAATTGATGTTACTGAATTGGAAAACTATGTGAAGCAATTATGACTCTAAAACTAGAAACCAAACATATGAAAATACACAACTTCACTAGTAATCAACTCAATTTTTTCCCTTCTTAAAAAGCAACTTGAAAAATATATAATGCTAAATGCTGCAATGGAATAGACAGTTTCACACCCTGCTAATGATAATACAAACTGTTAAATTCTCTTTAAAAAAGTATTTGTTAGTGTGTGTTAAGAGACATTTAAAAATGTCATATCTGGGCCGGCCGAGTGGCGCGTTGGTTAAGAGTTGGCTTGGGACTGCAGCTCTGAGCAACAGGGACCCGGTTCAGATCTCACATGAGGGCCAGTGACACTGCACCCTCTACAGCTAAGATGGTGAACAACAGCTCAACCTGGACCTGGGCTGCCATGAGTCGCCAGTGATGGCATAGGCTGCAGTGGGGCAGCAATGGGCTGCCGTGAGCTACCGTGAGTGGCTGGCAGCCAAGTATGAATGGCCGGCAGCTGCCGTGAGCGGCCGTCCAATAGCTGGCAAGTAACTGCCTCACCCGGGAAGAGTGCAATAATACCAACATGGGCAGCAAAGTGACATCCTCCACAACTAGACTGAAGAACAAAAAGACAGCAACTTGTCTGTTCCCCTCCCCCAATTCCCCAATAAAATCTTTAAAAAAAAAAAGTCATATCTTCCTAGATATTCCACTTATGAGAATATACCCTATACCCTAGAAGCAGTAATATCAAATGTGGTAATAATAATATTCACAAAAGTATTCACTTTCATGTTAGTTATGAAAGCTAAAACATTTTTTAAATAACTTATCCAACAATGAGGAACAGTTAAGTAAATTAAAACGTAACTTTAGATTGAGTGCTATGGGGCCATTAAAACAATGGTTATAGGGGCTGGCTGAGTGGCTCAGTTGGTTAAGAGCTCGCTCAAGAGTTTGAGCTCTGAGCAACAGCGGTTCGAGTCCAGCCCGAGCTGAGCAGCCGCTGAGCTGCCAACAGGTAGCAGGATGGCTCAGCTTAAAAAAAAAAACAATGGTTATAAAGTCTCAGCACTTTGGGAAAATTTATGACATTATGTTTCATTTAAAAGAAAGAACAAAAAATAATAAATACACTATGATTAAAACAGACCAAAAAATCCATATGTATAAGGCAAAACAGTGAAAGAATATAAAACAATATGCTACTAGTGGTCACATTAATTCTTGGGAAATTTTGAGTGAATTTGTATCTGTATTTCCTGTTTTCTAATTTTCTGGAATGTGAATACAGAATTTTTGTAACTTAAAAACTAATAATAAAATATAACTCTAGGTTATTTAGGTACTATTGTTTCCTACCTAATAAATTAAGTAATTACCTATTATTTTATATAAATCTTCTAAATAGCAATGGCCAAAAAATTTTAAATATATTGAAATACTAAAAGTCAGACAAACCAGATTATGTGTATGTGCATATGTATTTATTATACCACAAATGGTACACATACTCACTTCCTTTAAAATTATTCCTATGTAGGGCCTGGATGTCAGTTTTTCTCTCACTATACCACATAATGTCTTCTAGAAGAAGTAAACTTTTAATATAGTAAAGGATGAAATTTACCAATTTTATCAATATAAAGCTACCTAAAAGTGTTAAATCATAAATATAAACCACATTTTAATGCAGAAATCTGTGAAATTTTCTAAACTCAGAATGGACGGTATCTCAAACCTACTATTTAATCATTTAACTTTTGATTGAGTTTCATGAAGAAAAAACGAGTAAGAAAAATCCCTAAATGCACAAGAAAGCAGCTAAAGAAAATAACACAATAAACTATTCTCTGGCAATACAAGTCATGCATAAGTTAATGAGGACAAGTTTTTTTCTCTCAAATTAATAGCAGAGAAAGAGCAACACACACACCCCACCCACTGTGTAATGGCCAGTGCTTTTGTAGACAATCGACTGTCTGTATCACAATAAAAGCCTTTTAAATCGGCAGCTGCTTCTGTAGAGTTTCTCAGATCAAAACATGACAGAATATTTCCAGATGTATTGTTCACTATATTTTCCAACTAAAATCAACCATTCAAAAAGCTGTGGGCCACAATTTCATGAAGTAAAAGATGATGTTCAGCCACAGTCACTAGTTCATACTAAGTATAAAGGGTCTAGAAGGGTATTCAGTTAGACACACGGAGAGTCCTTTTTATTTCATACACACGCACATACGTACATACGAGGGAACCAAAGGAGGCCAGAGTGGCTGACGTTTAGGAAAAAGGAAGGTGTGATGACAAGATGGGGTAAAAAAGCAATGACCAGGACAAAAAGAGCCTTTCAGACCAGGTTGAGGCGTTTGGGGTCGGTTCTAGGTACAACAGGAAGCAGGAGTGCTAAACAGAGATTGACATGATCTGATTTTGTTTTCAAAAGGTCATGTTGTCTATTATACAGAAGTGACCTTAGTGGACAAGAGGAAGCGGGGCGACCAGTTAGGAGGTTACTGCAGTCATCCTCAGGAAAGATGGTAGTGACTTAAAATAACAAGTGAAAGTGGAAATGAGAATTAGTGCTTTTGGAGGAAGAACAGGACTTGCTCTTGGACTGGGTGGGGTGAGAGGGATGGGGAGTCAGCTATGGGAAAGAAAAATCAAACATGACTTGTAGGTCAATTAAGTAAAATGTCTTCACAGGCAACAATGCTACAATAGAAGGCTGATATCTGGCAACGATTGATCATGAAAAGATGAAACAATCATTGAGTACAGCAGGCAAAGCCATTCCAACAATTCTGCAAATAGCAAATATTCTGACCCCAGTGGAGGTAATGACTAAAGAATGAATTTTATTTAATTACTTTATGTCTCTTTTGTAAGGGTAGAGGTAAGTGGGGAAAGATATATAGATAATAAAAACATACTCAAGGGCTATTGATTGAAAAGCTATTTTTAAGGGCCGGCCGAGTGGCGCGATAGTTAAGAACTGGCTTGGGACGCCAGAGGGCCCCGGTTCGGATCCCACATATGAGGGCCAGTGAACACTGCCCTCCACAGCTAAGATGCTGAACAACAGCTCAACCTGGAGCTAGGCTGCTGTGAGTCGCCGGCGACGGCATAG
>NW_017731365.1:6394080-6396721 GCF_001890085.2 Hipposideros armiger | reverse complement strand
CCCTTCCCCCGATTCCCCAGCGCTGTTCCCCTTCCCCAATTCCCCAATAAAATCTTTAAAAAATAAAAAATAAATGGCCAACCTGCACAGAGCACTTACTGAGAATGGAGACTGCAGGACTAGAAGGTGCTCTAGGTGAGTCAGTGAGTGAGGGGGAGCAACCGTGAAGGCTAGGACATGACTGTCCATGGCTGTAGACTTTATAAACACTGCCTCACAGCCCTCCCCCCGCTTCCTTCCCATAGGGTCAGAAATAGAATATCAAAGTTGTCAATGCTGCTCTATGAACAGGGATGTGGGAAGGAGTGATTAGAAATACTGAGGAGAAACACATTGCTTAAGGTGTAAATCACCTTAACAGTGACTGTGAGGAGGGCGTGAAAGGTGACCTGAGGAGCAGCAAAAAGAAGAAATCAACATGGAGTGATTAAGGAACATAGGGGATAGTCATGGCAATGCGGTTTTTTGGCTGTTGCTTGTTGGTACAGTAGTTAGATTAAGGAACTGTGTGGTATTTGCTGCGGGGGGGGGCCTGTTTAAAATGCAGAGGGTATAGAACTGAGAACTCAATATTTTTACTTTGGAAATGTGTTTTTGGTTTCATGGACCCTACCTGGCACAAGGGACTCTCTCTGACATTGAAATGATAAAAGAAATAAAACTTATCTATGCTTTACATCATTACAACCTGGAAACATATCCAAAGTACAGGGACACACTACCACAGAAAGCTTTTACTAAAGTGGCGGTGGCACTTACTACTTGTTAAGGTGGCTCCTTGTGGACCTGTGTCCTTGTACAGGATCTGAGGTCCTCAACAAAGAATTCACAGCAATGTCCTCTGAAGACCATCAGGCTAGATCTGGGAGGGCCACAGCACCCTCTGAATATGTACCACTGAGGGGACCAGCTCTCTGTGCTGAAACAGGTCAGTGGCTCACTGACTGGGATAGAATCTGCACTCAAAATTGAGGTGCTGTGGGAGGGAATCTCATGCCAAGCCCCACAGACATCACTCCTGTCAGAGAAAAAAAACTCTTCCTGAACCACATATCCTTCCAGCTCTCACAGGAAATTCAGCTCCATTATAATCTTACGGGACCACCATCACATATGCGGTCTACCACTGACCAAAATGTCATTCTGGGGCGTGGACTATAGTGTCTAAGAAGGTTCTGCCTAACCAACATCACGAAGACTGACTCCTACGTTTTACTCTAAGAATTTAATAGATTTAACTCTTATATTTAGGTCCATGATCTATTTGGAGTTCATTTCTGTGTGTGGTACAAGGGTTATTATTTTTGTTTAAATTGGAGAAAAGCGAGCATGTTGATAGCCTAAAGGAGAGGCGGCAGGAAATAAGGTCCTGATTAGGAAGCAAGGTCCCTGAAAAGGCAGGGATAGAACCTGGAGAGCAGGGAGAGAGACTGCCCTGTACTAGGAGGAAGGCCACCTCTCTGAGAGACAAGAGGGACGGTGAGGAAAACAAGTGGAGATAGAGTTACAGCTCTGAGTGCAGGGTCTATGGGCTATTTCTTCTTAGAAATTTACAAGGCATGTTAGTATATTTAAGAATTTAACATAACCTGCAGTCAGGAAATCTGTTGAATTCTGTTTAACCCACCATTTTCTAAATACATTTGACTAAGAATTCCTAACTTTTTAACAACACGTGATGGAACTGGGATTTGGAGAACACTCTTAGGGAAACAGTGATCTAGGCCATGAGTTGCGAACTTGGCCTTTGTGAGGAATTTGGGCCAAGGGTGGTTTTTGTTTGGTCCCTCCCTTTTTTCTTTATAATCAAGAAATTTCATCAAAATCCAAATTTCTGACATCTCTTGAAATATCAAATGATTAGGCCATATGTTCTTCCCGTAAGCAGCCTGAGGGGACCTCTGAAAATGGTTCACTATTCATTCGCTTGACCCAGAGAACCCCACAAAATCATGTAAATCAAGAGGTTCAAATCTAGCGGTTCATTTTAAGAACACTGGTGAAACTGCCCAGGCCAACAAGGTATGCATATCCCAAAAGCCACCACGTATCTGAAGAATGTCCCTTTTAATGTGTGCTGTTCCATCGTTACCATGGTGGAGTTGGTAGGTGCGCTCAGGCCTAACAGTGGGGCTGGACACAGGGTCAGTGGCCCAAAAACAGTGCTGAATGTTTACTGCACAGGCTTAGAAGTGCAGAGAGGAATGTCGAGCTTAAGGGCTTAGATGCAGACTCTCTGGTCACTGAGTACACAGTGAACAAAGCTCCCAGGATGCGGCCCAGCGCTTAGAGAGCTCTCGGGCGGATGAACCCCTGTGTGAGCTCTCCCCACCACACTGAGAGGATCCTCACTGAGAAGGAACAAATTGTTCCTAAACCAGAAGAGGAGGCTGCACAGAAGAAAAAGATCTCCCAGAAGAAACAAAAACTTATGGCGTAAATCCAGCATCAAATAAATGCTAATGAAAGTTTAAAAAGGAAGGAAAGAAGGAAGGGAGGGAGGGAGGGAGGGAAGAGACAGAGACAGAGACAGAGAGACAGAGACAGAGAGACAGAGACAGAGAGACAGAGAGAGAGACAGAGAGAGAGAGAGAGAGAGAGAGAGAGAGAGAGAGAGAGAGAGAAAGGGAGAGAAAGGGAG